>NC_069501.1:1101503007-1101558007 GCF_027579735.1 Bombina bombina
ATTTATCAGGTAAGAATAAATTATGTTTTCTTTCTAATGACACACTGAGTCCACGAATCATCTTAATTACTGTTGGGAACCAAAACCCAAGCTAGAGGACACGGATGATAAGGGAGGGACAACCTAAACAGAAGGCACCACTGCTTGAAGAACCTTTCTCCAAAAGAAGCCTCTGCTGAAGCAAAAGTATCAAATTTGTAAAATTTAGAAAAAGTATGCAAAGATGACCAAGTCGCAGCCTTGTAAAGCTGAGCTACAGAAGCTCCATTTTTGAAAGCCCAAGAAGATGAAACAGCCCTCGTGGAATGAGCCATGATTCTCTCAGGAGGCTGCTGACCAGCAGTCTCATATGCCAAGCGAATAACAGTCCTCATCCAACAAGAAAAAGAAGTACCCGTAGCTTTCTTACCCTTACGCTTCCCAGAAAAGACAACAAATAAAGAAGAAAACTGGCGAAAATCCTTAGTCGTCTGCAAATAATATTTCAATGCACAAACCACATCCAGGTTGTGCAACAAACGCTCCTTATGAGACGAAGGATAAGGACACAAAGAAGGAACAACAATCTCTTGAATAATATTCTTGTCAGAAACAACCATGGGAAGAAAACCCAAGCCAGTACGCAGAATTACCTTATCAGAGTGAAAAATAAGAAAAGGCGATTCATACTGTAAGGCTGAATGCTCCGAAACTCTTCGAGCCGAAGAAATAGCCACCAGAAACAAAACCTTCCAAGATAACATCTTAATATCCAAAGAAAGCATAGGTTCAAATGGAGCCTGTTGAAGGATTCTAAGAACCAAATTAAGACTCCAAGGAGGAGTAGTAGACTTAAACAAAGGCCGAATTCTAACCAAAGCCTGACAAAAAGAATGAACATCTGGCACATCTGCCAGGCATTGTGCAATAAAATAGATAAAGCAGAAATTTGACCCTTCAGGGTACTAGCAGATAAACCTTTCTCCAAAGCCTCCTGGAGAAAAGACAAAATCCTAGGAATCCTAACTCTACTCCACGAGTAGCCTTTGGATTCACACCAGTGGCGTATTTAGGTTTTGTGCTGCCCTAGGCATGCAAAATTCTGCTGCCCCCTCCACTCCCCTACCCCCCTAGTTGAAAAGATGGAGCCTGAACTAGAATGTCGTCCAGATAAGGAGCCACTGCAACACCCTTCAATCGAAGTACCGCCAACAATGCTCCCAGGACCTTTGAAACAATTCTGGGAGCTGTTGCCAGACCAAAAGGAAGAGCTACAAACAGAAAATGTTTGTCTAGAAATGCAAATCTTAGGAACCTGTGATGATCCCTGTGAATGGGAATATACAGTTATGCATCATTTGGATCCACTGTGATCATGAACTGACCTTCCTGAACCAAAGGAAGAATGGAAAGAATAGTTTCTATCCTGAAAGACGGAACCCTGAGAAACTTGTTTACACTCTTGAGATCTAAAATAGGTCTGAATGTTCCTTTTTTTTGGGAACGACAAAGAGATTGGAATAAAAACCCAGACCCTGTTCCTGAACCGGAACAGGAACTATCACTCCCATGTCGGAAAGATCCTGAACACAACGTAAGAACACCTCTCCTTTTATCTGGTTTACAGATAACCTGGAGAGAAGAAACCTGCCTCTGGGAGGAAAATTCTTGAACTCCAGTTTATAACCCTGGGACACAATGTCTACCACCCATGGATCCTGAACATCTCGAACCCAAGCTTGAGTGAAAAAAGAGAATCTGCCCCCTACAAAATCCATTCCCAGATCTGGGGCAGACCCTTCATGCTGATTCTGAGTCAGCAACAGGCTTCCTGGACTGCTTCCCTTTATTCCAAGACTGATCTGACTTCCAAGATGGCTTGGACTGTTCCTGCTTGGAAGAGGAAGATTTACCAGAGAAGTTAAGAAAGGAACGAAAATTACTTTGCCGACCCTTCTGTTTATTTCTTTTATCCTGAGGAAGAGAATGCCCCTTCCCTCCCGTAATATCAAAAATAATCTCAGCCAAACCTGGCCCAAACAAGGTCTTAACCTTGTAAGGTATAGACAAAAGCTTAGACTTAGAGGACACATCTGCAGACCAGGATTTTAACCATAAGCTCTGCAAGCTAAAATGGCAAAACCAGAAATTTTAGCTCCCAACTTGATGACCTGTAGAGAAGCATCTGCAATACAGGAATTAGCCAACTTCAAAGCCTTGATTCTATCTTGAATTTCTTCAAGAGGAGTATCTTGCTGAATAGAATCAGACAATGCATCAAACCAATATGCCGCCGCACTAGTAACCATAGCAATACATGCAGCTGGTTGCCATTGATACTCCTGGTGTACATAAATATTTTTAAGCAAAGCTTCCAACTTCTTATCCATAGGATCTTTAAAGAAACAGCTGTCCTCAATAGGAATAGTGGTCTTCTTGGTCAGAGTGGAAACTGTTCCCTCCACCTTAGGAACCATCTGCCAAGATTCCTTAATAGAATCAGCAATAGGAAACATCTTCCTAAAAATTGGAGAAGGGGAAAAAGGAATCCCAGGCTTCTCCCATTCTCGTGCAATAATATCTGAAACACAATCTGGTATAGTAAAAACTTCCACTGAGGAAGGGACATCAAAAAACGTATTATGTTTTCGAGATTTCTTAGGAATAATCATGACTGACGCCTCAGAGTCATCCAAGGTAGCCAAAACCTCCATGAGTAACAAATGGCAGCTTAAACCTAAAGGAAACAACCTCAGGTTCAGAAGAAGGATTTACACTATCAGAATCTGAGATCTCACCCTCAGATGCTACTGAAGTATCTTCCTCCTTAGATGTATGAGAAGAAGCACTAGACACAATTACAACAGAATCAGAAACCTTATACTTCCTCTTGCGCTTCCCCTGTAACATAGGAAAAGCAGACAAAGCCTCAGATACTGCCGAGTATATATTGGTAGCCATATCCTGCAAGGAAAAACCAACCTGAGATGGAACACAGGGCACTGCAGAAGATTGGGACGTATGAGGAGAAAGCTGCGGATTAGCCAGAACAGGAGACTCCTGAAAAACATCCGCCCTAGACAATTAAGGCTCAGAATCAAAACGTCTATCCTTGTACTGTAATGTTCTCTCAATACAAGAGGAACAAAAACATTAGAATTTAAAGAGAGAACAATCAACAGCTTGCAGGGCCTCTTGGTCCATCTTATTCCAAAGGAAAAAACCTTAAAGGGACAGTAAAGTTAAAAAAAATCTTTCATGATTTAAATAGGGCACGTCATTTTAAAGAACTTTCCAATTTACTTTTATTACCAATTTTGCTTTGTTCTTTGGTATTCTTAGTTGAAAGCTAAATCTAGGAGGTTTATGTGCTAATTTCTTAGACCTTGAAGAGGTCAGAGGTAAAAAGTATATTATTATAACTGTGTTGGTTATGCAAAATTGGGGAATGGGTAATAAAGGAATTATCTACCTTTTTAAACAACAAAAATTCTGGTGTTTACTGTTCCTTTAATCAATAAAAAATTCTAAGTTCAAATCAGAATTTTAATGAAACAAAAAAGTTACTGTTTAAAATTTAAACTAGAAAATCCTTAAATAAACTGCACAATAAATCTTGCAGCAACATTTTTTCACAAAATGAATGCAAAGAGAGACACAAACGTTATAGTCCCTGAAATTCAGACAGAAACTTAAATATAAACAGAGCAACAGCCCCACAAAAAAACAACAGGTAACCTCCACACCTCAGCAAGCTCTGCTGAGATGCCTACCTGACCTCCTTGCTGCCGGAAACAAAGTCAGAAAACGATCCGGACACAAATTCAGCCGCAACGGAGAAAACGCTGAACCACCTCTGAGGAGCTATGCAACAGAGCTGCAACATCCAGGAACAACAGGAAACAGCTAAAAGGGCGCCAAAAACGCCCTTGCTATCTCAGATAAGCCTGCCTATTGTGGGCGTGGCCTAACAAACCTCTCGGTAGCCATTAATACACAAACAAAAAACATGTACACCAAAGTGAAAACATAATAAACTGAGCCAAACATCCCCAGTGCCTGCAAAACTGCCATACAATAAACTGTTAACCTAGAAGGCTGATTGACAGTTAATTCTGTCTAAATAAACAAAGTGCCAAATTCTCCTATATCAAAACAGGCAAAGAAATAGGCACTTACCTCAAAAATCTGTCCGGCAGCAGGACAGCTCACTTGGTATGAGAGGGGCTTCCTACCTCACATGGACCTGTGGAAAAAAGAAAAGGCTGAGTAAACTTACTCAAACTTTCAACCAAGGGCAGCATGAAATTACTTGGGAGGTCCAGTGGGGATTATACCCCACAAGATCCCAAATGCTTAAAAGCCACTACTTGCTCTACTGAAGAGACTGACATGGACTATGGCTAAACCCCAAAGAAAACCTGAGCAAATTTGCTCTGCTTAAAAAATAAACTATTGATTGAAGAATCAGTCACCTAACTTTACCCCTCCTTGCAACTGATACAAGTAAAGAGAATGACTGGAGATTGTGGGTAGGGGGAGTGGTATTTAACAGCTTTTGCTGTGGTACTCTTTGCCTCCTCCTGCTGGTCAGGAGTAATATTCCCAACAGTAATTAAGATGATCCGTGGACTCACCATGTCATTAGAAAGAAATCTAATATGTTAGGCCCCATTGAGTGCAGAGACAGGTTGCTTGGCATATATATATTTGTAAGTGCTGCATCTCTTCTCTAGAACTCTAGATATGCCCTGAGGAAAGTGAGGAGTGTGGAAGGTTGAACGGATCTTGAGTACTTCCATCATTTTATCAATTATGAAAAGAGCCAACTTTAGTGTAAACTGGTGGCAGCAACAAGAACCCACCTTAAAGTTTGAAGATTTTTTGTCGTTACTACCAGTTACCAAATTTACAAAAGGAATGTGATGTAGGCCATTTTGTACTGGTGATCATATAAAAACAAATCAGTACCGCTGTGTGTTTGACAAATTAATCAGTACATAAAGATGATTTGAGACTCTGGTGACCAACATTGAAAGAAAGAAAAATCTGGTATAAACATTACACTTCAGTTAAAGGGACAGTCAAGTTCCAAAAAAACTTTCATGATTTAAATAGGGAATGTAATTTTAAACATTCTTCCAATTTACTTTTATTACCAATTTTGCTTTGTTCTCTTGATATTCTTAGTTGAAAGCTAAACCTAGGAGGTTCATATGTTAATTTATTAAACCTTGAAGACTGCCTCTAATCTGAATGCATTTTGACCACTAGAGGGCATTAATGCATGTGTTTCATATAGATAACAGAGCTCATGCATGTGAAGTTTCCCTGGAGTGAGCATTGATTGGCTGAAATGCAAGTTTGTCAAAAGAACTGAAACAAGGGGGCAGTCTGCAGAGGCTAAGATACAAGGTAATCACAGAGGTAAAAAGTGTATTTATATAACAGTGTTGGATATACAAAACTGGGGAATGTGTAATAAAGGGATTATCTTTCTTTTTAAACAACAAAAATTCAGGTGTTGACTGTCCCTTTAAGTAACCTATTTTTAACTGTGCAACGTTTCTTTTTTAAACTTAAAGGGACAGTCAAGTCTCAAAAAAACTTTCATGATTTAAATAGGGCATGCCATTTTAAACAATTTTCCAATTTACTTTTATCACCAATTTTGCTTTGTTCTCTTGGTATTCTTAGTTGAAAGCTAAAACTAGGAGGTTCATATGCTAATTTCTTAGACCTTGAAGACAGCCTCTAATCTGAATGCATTTTGACCACTAGAGGGCATTAGTTCATGTGTTTCATATAGATAACATTAAGTTCATGCACGTGAAGTGACCTAGGAGTGAGCACTGATTGGCTAAAAGGCAAGTCTGTCAAAAGAACTGAAATAAAGGGGCAATCAGCAGAAGCTTAGATACAGAGTAATTACAGAGGTAAAATGTGTATTATTATAACTGTGTTGGTTATGCAAAACTGGGGGATGGGTAATAAAGGGATTATCTTTCTTTTTAAACCACAAAAATTCTGGTGTTGACTGTCCCTTTAATATGCTGCTTATGAGAATGGAAACTAAACAAGACTAATGTTAAATTACACTGTAGTTTACTATAATACTAAAAATAACATTTAAACATGGAAATCGTGATAACAGTATAATAAAAAAAAAAAAAAAAAAACTATTTTACCTCTTAAGAAACTACATTTATGGAAAACCTCTGATAAAAACATAACTATTAAAAAAAAAAAAGTGAAAAATGTATCTTCTAACACAATCAACCTACGTCATTTTGTTTAAAGATGATAAAAGAACAATCCCTGGTGCCTACATGTCTAAATAACAGAATAAACTGGGAAGATGTAGACTAAGATTCTGTTTAAACATCTACCACACGAAGATGACACTACAAAGAAGCGGCTAAACAAAGCCCATTTGTACACAAACTTTAATTTATTAGCAAGGTTATTTTTGCTTAAACAATGCTTAGCAAGCACATATTTATATACTATTATTGTCTTCTCTATCTAACTTTAGAACACACTGTTTATTATAATGAAATTAATCCCATACAATGCAATATATTCCGAGAATGCGTACCTGTGCTGATAAATCAAATGTGACACTGCATATTTACATATCATTTGCTGCACAAACTGAATAACTTATTTCTTAAAGCAATGCATCACAGTCTTCAGATGAGGCTGTAGAAATTAGGGTTAAGGGTGAATATCGCAACTTGCTTATGGTATCCTTCACTGAGTTTAAAGGGATAGTCAGTGTTACAATAAAGTTCCCTTTAGTACCACAAATATTATATCATTTGTATCCAAATTACATTAGAAATCCCTCTTCCAAAGGTGCCCCAGTGAGATGCTCTGTGAATGTGTACTACTAAAATCATTAGGCTTTGGGTGGATAAACTTCTCTCTGCTCATTAAAATTAAAAAACAATTGTGTTGAAGTGGAAGAAGGTAAATTTATAAAAATGTAACTTAAGTACCATACTTATGATTAAGTATCTAAAGGACCTATTAAAGGGGAATTAATTGATACCTTCACAGTCCCTTTAATTCCTAGTATGAGGATGTTTGAGACACACACATTGCAGAATGTTGCTTATACATGCATTATTAGAAATATACAAATAGATTTGTGGGGGTCACATGAATTTCATGCACCTGTTAAAATTAAAAATGTTTAATAAAACAATACTGCAATAGCATTGTTTATTTTGCTGTAAACTCTCTAAAAACTGTCCTTTTTTAAAGGGACAGTACATGCAAAAACTAATGCTACATAATTCTGCACATAGACAGCTTGACAAAAACAAAAGAGATTTGAAAGATTTTAGCCATTAAAGTTACACTTACATCATTTCCTCTACTGGGTCTTCTGATCAGGTCTTTTCAATAGCAATTTGCTGGCAAGCTTTCTAATCACAGTGCGCTCAGTCGCACTATTGAACTACATGCAGCGTGCTGCGCTCTAGTAGCAAACTACATTTAGTTCAATAGTGCTATCAGTTGCAGTGTGATTAGAACCGCTTTTAAAAAGTAGATGTGATCAGAAAATCCTGGAGAGAAAACGAGGTAAGTAACTTTTGGGGTTAAAATCTCTCAAATCTTTTTTTTTTTTTTTTTTAAGGTGTCACTAAGATAATGACTATGTGCAGAATTATATAGCATTCATTTTTACGTTTACTGTCCCTTTAACCGGCCACAAATTTAATTATTGCCAGGCTTTGGATGGGCTGTGTGACTCAACTGTGCTTCATTTGCAAAACCTTGAACATGCTTAACCCCTTTGGTTTGAGATTTTTAGAGAAAAACGTGTCCGTACCGTTGATTTTGCTATCACTCCATTTAAACAGAAATAGAGCCTTTTACCTAAGAAAAATATACATACATACAATCTTGCCACAGCAACTCTCACTCAAGTTTACCTGCCAGTGCAGAGATCTAAATCATTACAGTAGCTTCACACACCTCACAACACAGCACACTTGTACCTCACTTTATTCCATCAAAGCCATATATCCATAAATCCAAACGTTTCGATCCAGGCAATGGACCATTGTCAATGGTAACACATAGTTCATAGTTATAGTAGACAGCAAAAGGAATTGTTTTAGGCGTTTTTGCATGTTTCAAGACAACACTTGGCCGCCAAATGTTATCATATAAAATAAAACTAACTTTTTTGCAAACTTTGGATTTCTTATTTACACATAACTACAGCAGTCATAAGGCAAACTATTATAAATGCTTCACTAAGATCATCTTTATTCAGAAACACTGTGCACCACACACCTGAAATTCTATACTATCTTTTGAAATGTAGGAATTACCCTCCCACCTCCCCCTGAACCCTCCCGAAAAAGCTATCTCCCCCCCCCCACCCCCACCACACACACACACACACTGGTCACCACATCTTAGCTTCTGGCAGCCAGTCTGCAGTTTATTTGTTTTTTGTTTTTTATTATTACTTTTTTAATTATTTGTTTTGTGTAGTGTAGGCCTCCCTCCCAAAAAGCTGCCCCCCACTGGTCACAACCATTTTTGTTACTGACAGCCAGTCTGCATTGTAGGGATATTATTATTTTAATTTTTTTTAATAAGGTAGGCATCCCCCAACCCACTCCAAGGGATCGGCAATTTTTTATTTTCTTCTGTGGTGTATGGACATTCCTCCACATGATCACAGTTTTCTGTAGTGTAGGGAACCATCCCTCTCTCTCCCCTGCCAAACAATTTTCTGTAGTGTAGGGACCCGCCTCTCTTCCCCCTCCTACAATGAGCTGCCCACCTCCCACTGGCTCCATTGCAACATCAATACAGACAGTGACACTGTCACTGACAGAGATGCCTTCTGACTCCAGCTGCAGTCCCTGCTGTCAAAACTAACAGGGACTGTAACATGTGCCAGTGTGTTGGACGTAGGTACTACATCAACACAGTATGCTGGGCAAAGTACTGTGAGACATATTATGTATATCCAGTAGCAGACCTACTCAATAGAGGGCCCTGGTGCAACATCTTTTAGGGGGCCCAAAAAAAAAAAAAAAAACATAATTTATGCTTACCTGATAAATTTATTTCTCTTGTAGTGTATCCAGTCCACGGATCATCCATTACTTGTGGGATATTCTCCTTCCCAACAGGAAGTTGCAAGAGGATCACCCACAGCAGAGCTGCTATATAGCTCCTCCCCTCACTGCCATATCCAGTCATTCGACCGAAACAAGCCAAGAAAGGAGAAACCATAGGGTGCAGTGGTGACTGTAGTTTAATTAAAATTTAGACCTGCCTGAAAAAGACAGGGCGGGTCGTGGACTGGATACACTACAAGAGAAATAAATTTATCAGGTAAGCATAGATTATGTTTTCTCTTGTTAAGTGTATCCAGTCCACGGATCATCCATTACTTGTGGGATACCAATACCAAAGCTAAAGTACACGGATGATGGGAGGGACAAGGCAGGAACTTAAACGGAAGGAACCACTGCCTGTAGAACCTTTCTCCCAAAAACAGCCTCTGAAGAAGCAAAAGTATCAAATTTGGAAAATTTGGAAAAAGTATGAAGGGAAGACCAAGTTGCAGCCTTGCAAATCTGTTCAACAGAGGCCTCATTTTTAAAGGCCCAGGTGGAAGCCACAGCTCTAGTAGAATGAGCTGTAATCCTTTCAGGAGGATGCTGTCCAGCAGTCTCATAGGCTAAACGGATTATACTCCGAAGCCAAAAAGAAAGAGGTTGCCGAGGCCTTTTGACCTCTCCTCTGTCCAGAGTAAACAACAAACAGGTTAGATGCTTGGCAAATATCTTTAGTAGCCTGTAAGTAAAACTTCAAGGCACGGACTACGTCTAGATTATGCAAAAGACGTTCCTTCTTTGAAGAAGGATTAGGACATAATGATGGAACAACAATCTCTTGATTGATATTCTTGTTAGAAACCACCTTAGGTAAAAACCCAGGTTTTGTACGCAGAACAACTTTATCTGAATGAAAGATCAGATAAGGAGAATCAAAATGTAAGGCAGATAACTGCGAGACTCTTCGAGCCGAGGAAATAGCCATCAGAAAAAGAACTTTCCATGAACGAAGTTTGATATCAATAGAATGAAGGGGTTCAAACTGAACCCCTTGAAGAACTTTAAGAACCAAGTTTAAGCTCCATGGAGGAGTAACAGGTTTAAACACAGGCTTAATTCTACCTAAAGCCTGACAAAATGCCTGAACGTCTGGAACTTCTGCCAGACGCTTGTGTAAAAGAATAGACAGAGCAGAAATCTGTCCCTTTAAAGAACTAGCTGATAATCCTTTGTCCAAACCCTCTTGGAGGAAGGACAATATCCTAGGAATCCTAACCCTACTCCATGAGTAATTCTTGGATTCACACCAATGAAGATATTTACGCCATATCTTGTGGTAAATTTTCCTGGTGACAGGCTTTCGTGCCTGTATTAAGGTATCAATTACTGACTCTGAGAATCCACGCTTTGATAGGATCAAGCGTTCAATCTCCATGCAGTCAGTCTCAGAGAAAGTAGATTCGGATGATTGAAAGGACCTTGTATTAGAAGGTCTTGTCTCAGAGGCAGAGTCCATGGTGGAAAGGATGACATGTCCACTAGGTCTGCATACCAGGTCCTGCGTGGCCACGCAGGCGCTATCAATATCACAGATGCTCTTTCCTGTTTGATTTTGGAAATCAGACGAGGGAGCAGAGGAAACGGTGGAAACACATAAGCCAGGTTGAAGAACCAAGGCGCTGCTAGAGCATCTATCAGTGCCGCTTCTGGGTCCCTGGACCTGGATCTGTAACAAGGAAGCTTGGCGTTCTGGCGAGACGCCATGAGATCCAATTCTGGTTTGCCCCAACGGAGAACCAATTGAGCAAACACCTCCGGATGGAGTTCCCATTCCCCGGATGAAAAGTCTGACGACTTAGAAAATCCGCCTCCCAGTTCTCTACACCTGGGATATGGATCGCTGACAGGTGGCAAGAGTGAGTCTCTGCCCAGCGAATTATCTTGGAGACTTCTGACATCGCTAGGGAACTCCTGGTTCCCCCTTGATGGTTGATGTAAGCCACAGTCGTGATGTTGTCCGACTGAAATCTGATGAACCTCAGTGTTGCTAGCTGAGGCCAAGCCAGAAGAGCATTGAATATTGCTCTTAACTCCAGAATATTTATTGGGAGGAGTTTCTCCTCCTGAGTCCATGAACCCTGAGCCTTCAGGGAGTTCCAGACTGCACCCCAACCTAGAAGGCTGGCATCTGTTGTTACAATTGTCCAATCTGGTCTGCGAAAGGTCATACCCTTGGACAGATGGACCCGAGATAACCACCAGAGAAGAGAATCTCTGGTTTCCTGATCCAGATTTAGTAGAGGGGACAAATCTGTGTAATCCCCATTCCACTGACTGAGCATGCATAATTGCAGCGGTCTGAGATGCAGGCGGGCGAATGGCACTATGTCCATCGCCGCTACCATTAAGCCGATTACTTCCATGCACTGAGCCACCGTGGGGCGCGGAATGGAGTGAAGAACAGGGCAAGCATTTAGAAGTTTTGATAACCTGGACTCCGTCAGGTAAATTTTCATTTCTACAGAATCTATTAGAGTCCCTAGGAAGGAAACCCTCGTGAGAGGAGATAGAGAACTCTTTTCTTCATTCACTTTCCACCCATGCGACCTCAGGAATGCCAGAACTATCTCTGTATGAGATTTGGCAATTTGAAAGCTTGACGCCTGTATCAGGATATCGTCCAGGTAAGGAGCCACCGCTATGCCTCGCGGTCTTAGGACCGCCAGAAGTGAGCCCAGAACCTTTGTAAAAATTATTGGGGCTGTAGCCAACCCGAATGGAAGAGCTACAAATTGGTAATGCCTGTCTAGAAAGGCAAACCTCAGAAACTGATGATGATTCTTGTGAATCGGAATGTGAAGGTAGGCATCCTTTAAGTCCACTGTGGTCATGTACTGACCCTCTTGGATCATGGGTAAAATGGTTCAAATAGTTTCCATCTTGAATGACGGAACTCTGAGGAATTTGTTTAGGATCTTTAAATCCAAAATTGGTCTGAAGGTTCCCTCTTTTTTGGGAACCACAAACAGATTTGAATAAAACCCCTGTCCTTGTTCCGTCCGCGGAACTGGATGGATCACTCCCATTACAAGGAGATCTTGTACGCAGCTTAGGAATGCCTCTTTCTTTATCTGGTTTGCAGATAATCTTGAAAGGTGAAATCTCCATTGTGGAGGAGAAGCTTTGAAGTCCAGAAGATATCCCTGAGATATGATCTCCAACGCCCAGGGATCCTGAACATCTCTTGCCCACGCCTGGGCGAAGAGAGAGAGTCTGCCCCCTACTAGGTCCGTTGTCGGATAGGGGGCCGCTCCTTCATGCTGTCTTAGAGGCAGCAGCATGCTTTCTGGCCTGCTTGCCCTTGTTCCAGGACTGGTTAGGTTTCCAGGCCTGCTTGGATTGAGCAAAAGTTCCCTCTTGTTTTGAAGCAGAGGAAGTTGATGCTGCACTTGCCTTGAAATTTCGAAAGGCACGAAAATTAGACTGTTTGGCCTTTGATTTGGCCCTGTACTGAGGAAAAGTATGATCCTTACCTCCAGTAATGTCAGCAATAATTTCTTTCAAACCAGGCCCGAATAAGGTCTGCCCCTTGAAAGGAATGTTGAGTAATTTAGACTTTGAAGTCACATCAGCTGACCAGGATTTGAACCATAGCGCCCAACGCGCCTGGATGGCGAATCCGGAATTCTTAGCCGTTAGTTTAGTCAAATGAACAATGGCATCAGAAACAAATGAGTTAGCTAGCTTAAGAGTTCTAAGCTTGTCAACAATATCAGTCAATGGAGCTGTATGGATGGCCTCTTCCAGGGCCTCAAACCAGAATGCCGCCGCAGCAGTGACAGGCGCAATGCATGCAAGGGGCTGTAAAATAAAACCTTGTTGAATAAAAATTTTCTTAAGGTAACCCTCTAATTTTTTATCCATTAGATCTGAAAAAGCACAACTGTCCTCAACCGGGATAGTGGTACGCTTTGCTAAAGTAGAAACTGCTCCCTCCACCTTAGGGACAGTCTGCCATAAGTCCCGTGTAGTGGCATCTATTGGAAACATTTTTCTAAATATAGGAGTGGGGAAAAGGGCACACCGGGCCTATCCCACTCCTTACTAATAATTTCTGTAAGCCTTTTAGGTATTGGAAAAACATCAGTACTCACCGGCACTGCATAGTATTTATCCTGCCTACACAATTTCTCTGGCACTGCAATTGTGTCACAGTCATTCAGAGCAGCTAATACCTCCCCAAGCAATACACGGAGGTTCTCAAGCTTAAATTTAAAATTAGAAATCTATGAATCAGGTCTCCCCGATTCAGAGACGTCACCCACAGACTGAAGCTCTCCGTCCTCAGGTTCTGCCTATTGTGACGCAGTATCAGACATGGCTCTTACAGCATCTACGTGCTCTGTATCTCGTCTAACCCCAGAGCTATCGCACTTGCCTCTCAATTCAGGCAATCTGGATAATACCTCTGACAGGGTATTATTCATGATTGCAGCCATGTCCTGCAAAGTAATCGCTATGGGCGTCCCTGATGTACTTGGCGCCATATTAGCGTGTGTCCCTTGAGCGGGAGGCGAAGGGTCCGACACGTGGGGAGAGTTAGTCGGCATAACTTCCCCCTCGACAGACCCCTCTGGTGACAATTCTTTTATAGATAAAGACTGATCTTTACTGTTTAA
Source organism: Bombina bombina (assembly GCF_027579735.1). Lineage (NCBI taxonomy): Eukaryota > Metazoa > Chordata > Amphibia > Anura > Bombinatoridae > Bombina > Bombina bombina. The sequence continues at coordinate 1,101,516,761 of NC_069501.1, forward strand.
GGTGAAATCAATACATTTAGTACACATTCTCCTATGGGGCTCCACCATGGCTTTTAAACATAATGAACAAGTATCCTCTGTTTCAGACATGTTTGTACAGACTAGCAATGAGACTAGCAAGCTTGGAAAACACTTTAAAGCAAGTTAACAAGCAATATAAAAAAAAGTTACTGTGCCTTTAAGAGAAACAAATTTTGACAAAATTTGAAATAACAGTGAAAAAAGGCAGTTACACTAACAAAATTTTTACAGTGTATGTAACAAGTCAGCAGAGCATTGCACCCACTTGCAAATGGATGATTAACCCCTTAATAACAAAAACAGAATAATAAATGACAAAAACGTTTTTTAAACACAGTCACAACAACTGCCACAGTCTACTGTGATTGTTACCCTCCTCAAACACGACTTTGAAGCCTTTTGAGCCCTTCAGAGATGTCCTGTATCATGCAGAGGGAAGCTGAATGTCTCTGTCAGTATTTTTATCTGCACAGAAAAGCACTAAAATAGGCCCTTCCCACTCATATTGCAACAGTGGAAAGCCTGTTACTAGGCAAAAATCAAGCCAGCCATGTGGAAAAAAACTAGGCCCCAATACGTTTTGTCACCAAACATATATAAAAACGATTAACATGCCAGCAAACGTTTTATATTACACTTTTATAAGAGTATGTATCTCTGTTAATAAGCCTGATACCAGTCGCTATCACTGCATTTAAGGCTTAACTTACATTAATCCGGTATCAGCAGCATTTTTCTAGCAAATTCCATCCCTAGAAATATGTTAACTGCACATACCTTATTGCAGGAAAACCTGCACGCCATTCCCCCTCTGAAGTTACCTCACTCCTCAGAATATGTGAGAACGGCAGTGGATCTTAGTTACTTCTGCTAAGATCATAGAAATCACAGGCAGATTCTTCTTCTAATGCTGCCTGAGATGAAACAGTACACTCCGGTACCATTTAAAAATAACAAACTTTTGATTGTAGTTAAAAAACTAACTATAATACACCACTCTCCTCTTACTACGTCCATCTTTGTTGAGAATTGCAAGAGAATGACTGGATATGGCAGTGAGGGGAGGAGCTATATAGCAGCTCTGCTGTGGGTGATCCTCTTGCAACTTCCTGTTGGGAAGGAGAATATCCCACAAGTAATGGATGATCCGTGGACTGGATACACTTAACAAGAGAAATAACACTGTAGTAAGCAATAGTGATAATATACATTCTGTTCTGTATAATGATTATGAGATGAGATAGATATAAAGATAACCAACACTAATGTACACCCCTATGTATAAAATGGCTGCTATGGGCTCCCCAGCACCTGGGCCTTGGTAGTTCCGGCCCTGCCTACATCTATATGGTGCAAGGGGTTAAAAACATTTGCAATGCAGTGCTTCATTGCAACTATAAGTTATCTATTATTTGCTATTGACTTCAATACCACTGTAGTTTGTTAAAAATAGAAGTGTACACAAGCACAATAGAACCACACAGTTGTATTGCAATGAAATAGACGAATATAAGTACCTCATATAACGTGTTATATGTCGTAACTGAAACCGTATTCGTATGCAGCATCAGCCTTTCCCCGAGCAGAGTGAAAAGGCTGTGAGTGTGCATGATTTCAACCTTCCTCCTGCAAAACACACATCGGAGACATAGGATTAAAAAATAGTCCACCTGCTGGGTTGTTCATTGAAAGAAACTGAAATTATTTTGTGTGTAAAATTCCATTTGTTTTGGCATAGTTTTCCTGAAGAAAAGGATTGTGCTTATTTAAATTCTAGCTGATTGCACTCTAGATCCCCTAAGTTTCTTTATCATATCTTCTAATTCTGAAACCTCTGTGCCATGTCTGGGAATGATAAGCCTCTTTTTAAACGTGAAAATTAAACTTTCATGATTCAGATAGAGCATGACATTTTAAAGACACTTGTTAATTCACTTCTGTTATCAAATGTATTGTCCTCTTGGTATTCTTTGTTTAAAAGCATATGTACATATCCTCAGCAGCAGCAATGTACTTCTCTGACTACACCAGATTTGTTCATTGGATCACCAGATGTGTTTAGCTAGCTCCCAGTAGTGCAAAGCTGCTCTAGAGCCAACTGTGTTTAATCCATTTGCAGAGGTTAAACACATAGCTATAAACAAGCAATAGTGCAATAATAAAATGTTCCAACATATTAGAACATTTTCCATTTACTTCAATGTCTCAAGTCTGACCACCAATTACAATGTATTTGAGATACTATTCTCCCTCATGCCTAAGGTTTGAAATAAAACTATTTAGCTGTAATGCTTTTTCAAAAAAAATCAAAACAATATCACTGCAGTGCAATATTAATAGAACTTACTTGTGTCCTAGGTGCTTAAGGAAGTACCCCAGTACCTTCAGTGCCTGGACTCGGATACTTTCGCTTTTGGAAGCCAATAGCTTATAAATCACCCTAATAAAACAAGTATCACAGTCAGCAAATAAGGAAACAACTTTACTATCAACAGTTAATAAATCATGCAGTCATATTGTGACAAAACATCAGCCTATAGCTTGTATTTGATTTGTTTTTGTCTATTTGCTACTTAGAATTTAAACGTAAATGTCATGTTTTTAAAATATTTCTATGCAAAAAATTTTTTTAGAATGCTGTTTTTATGCACATGATAGAAATAAGTTGTTTGCAATGTTCTCTGTAACTTTGGAATAAAGAATATAAGTTAACTTCTGTATTTCGTATCATTGTACATTCATATTTTTTTTTCAAAAAATGAAATAAAGAAACATTGTATCTAAAGACTACAATCTTCTGTTCTATGGACTTAAACAAAGAAAAGGTCCATTCTCTAAAGTCACAAGGAGTTTGCACTGCAGACCTGCTCACCAAAGTTCGTCAAGGAGATTATATAACAAAACAATGGTACAACAGCTATACATATTTTAAAGAAAAAAAAATTAAAACAGAATTTATGTTTACCTGATAAATTACTTTCTCCAACGGTGTGTCCGGTCCACGGCGTCATCCTTACTTGTGGGATATTCTCTTCCCCAACAGGAAATGGCAAAGAGCCCAGCAAAGCTGGTCACATGATCCCTCCTAGGCTCCGCCTACCCCAGTCATTCGACCGACGTAAAGGAGGAATATTTGCATAGGAGAAACCATATGATACCGTGGTGACTGTAGTTAAAGAAAATAAATTATCAGACCTGATTAAAAAACCAGGGCGGGCCGTGGGCCCGACACACCGTTGGGGAAAGTAATTTATCAGGTAAACATAAATTATTTTTTCTCCAACATAGGTGTGTCCGGTCCACGGCGTCATCCTTACTTGTGGGAACCAATACCAAAGCTTTAGGACACGGATGAAGGGAGGGAGCAAATCAGGTCACCTAAATGGAAGGCACCACGGCTTGCAAAACCTTTCTCCCAAAAATAGCCTCAGAAGAAGCAAAAGTATCAAACTTGTAAAATTTGGTAAAAGTGTGCAGTGAAGACCAAGTCGCTGCCTTACATATCTGATCAACAGAAGCCTCGTTCTTGAAGGCCCATGTGGAAGCCACAGCCCTAGTGGAATGAGCTGTGATTCTTTCAGGAGGCTGCCGTCCGGCAGTCTCATAAGCCAATCTGATGATGCTTTTAATCCAAAAAGAGAGAGAGGTAGAAGTTGCTTTTTGACCTCTCCTTTTACCAGAATAAACAACAAACAAGGAAGATGTTTGTCTAAAATCCTTTGTAGCATCTAAATAGAATTTTAGAGCGCGAACAACATCCAAATTGTGCAACAAACGTTCCTTCTTTGAAACTGGATTCGGACACAAAGAAGGCACTACTATCTCCTGGTTAATGTTTTTGTTAGAAACAACTTTCGGAAGAAAACCAGGTTTAGTACGTAAAACCACCTTATCTGCATGGAACACCAGATAAGGAGGAGAACACTGCAGAGCAGATAATTCTGAAACTCTTCTAGCAGAAGAAATTGCAACCAAAAACAAAACTTTCCAAGATAATAACTTAATATCAACGGAATGTAAGGGTTCAAACGGAACCCCCTGAAGAACTGAAAGAACTAAATTGAGACTCCAAGGAGGAGTCAAAGGTTTGTAAACAGGCTTGATTCTAACCAGAGCCTGAACAAAGGCTTGAACATCTGGCACAGCTGCCAGCTTTTTGTGAAGTAACACAGACAAGGCAGAAATCTGTCCCTTCAAGGAACTTGCAGATAATCCTTTCTCCAATCCTTCTTGAAGAAAGGATAGAATCTTAGGAATTTTTACCTTGTCCCAAGGGAATCCTTTAGATTCACACCAACAGATATATTTTTTCCATATTTTGTGGTAAATTTTTCTAGTTACAGGCTTTCTGGCCTGAACAAGAGTATCAATAACAGAATCTGAGAACCCTCGCTTTGATAAGATCAAGCGTTCAATCTCCAAGCAGTCAGTTGGAGTGAGACCAGATTCGGATGTTCGAACGGACCTTGAACAAGAAGGTCTCGTCTCAAAGGTAGCTTCCATGGTGGAGCCGATGACATATTCACCAGGTCTGCATACCAAGTCCTGCGTGGCCACGCAGGAGCTATCAAGATCACCGATGCCCTCTCCTGATTGATCCTGGCTACCAGCCTGGGGATGAGAGGAAACGGCGGGAATACATAAGCTAGTTTGAAGGTCCAAGGTGCTACTAGTGCATCTACTAGAGTCGCCTTGGGATCCCTGGATCTGGACCCGTAGCAAGGAACCTTGAAGTTCTGACGAGAGGCCATCAGATCCATGTCTGGAATGCCCCACAGTTGAGTAATTTGGGCAAAGATTTCCGGATGGGGTTCCCACTCCCCCGGATGTAATGTCTGACGACTCAGAAAATCCGCTTCCCAATTTTCCACTCCTGGGATGTGGATTGCAGACAAGTGGCAGGAGTGAGTCTCCGCCCATTGAATGATTTTGGTCACTTCTTCCATCGCCAGGGAACTCCTTGTTCCCCCCTGATGGTTGATGTACGCAACAGTCGTCATGTTGTCTGATTGAAACCGTATGAACTTGGCCTTTGCTAGCTGAGGCCAAGCCTTGAGAGCATTGAGTATCGCTCTCAGTTCCAGAATATTTATCGGTAGAAGAGATTCTTCCCGAGACCAAAGATCCTGAGCTTTCAGGGGTCCCCAGACCGCGCCCCAGCCCATCAGACTGGCGTCGGTCGTGACAATGACCCACTCTGGTCTGCGGAAGCTCATCCCCTGTGACAGGTTGTCCAGGGACAGCCACCAACGGAGTGAATCTCTGGTCCTCTGATTTACTTGTATCGTCGGAGACAAGTCTGTATAGTCCCCATTCCACTGACTGAGCATGCACAGTTGTAATGGTCTTAGATGAATGCACGCAAAAGGAACTATGTCCATTGCCGCTACCATCAAACCTATTACTTCCATGCACTGCGCTATGGAAGGAAGAGGAACGGAATGAAGTATTTGACAAGAGTTTAGAAGTTTTGTTTTTCTGGCTTCTGCCAGAAAAATCCTCATTTCTAAGGAGTCTATTATTGTTCCCAAGAAGGGAACCCTCGTTGACGGAGATAGAGAACTCTTCTCTACGTTCACTTTCCATCCGTGAGATCTGAGAAAGGCCAGGACAATGTCCGTGTGAGCCTTTGCTAGAGGAAGGGACGACGCTTGAATCAGAATGTCGTCCAAGTAAGGTACTACTGCAATGCCCCTTGGTCTTAGCACCGCTAGAAGGGACCCTAGTACCTTTGTGAAAATCCTTGGAGCAGTGGCTAATCCTAACGGAAGTGCCACGAACTGGTAATGCTTGTCCAGGAATGCGAACCTTAGGAACCGATGATGTTCCTTGTGGATAGGAATATGTAGATACGCATCCTTTAAATCCACCGTGGTCATGAATTGACCTTCCTGGATGGAAGGAAGAATTGTTCGAATGGTTTCCATTTTGAACGATGGAACCTTGAGAAACTTGTTTAGGATCTTGAGATCTAAGATTGGTCTGAACGTTCCCTCTTTTTTGGGAACTATGAACAGATTGGAGTAGAACCCCATCCCTTGTTCTCCTAATGGAACAGGATGAATCACTCCCATTTTTAACAGGTCTTCTACACAATGTAAGAATGCCTGTTTTTTTATGTGGTCTGAAGACAATTGAGACCTGTGGAACCTCCCCCTTGGGGGAAGCCCCTTGAATTCCAGAAGATAACCTTGGGAGACTATTTCTAGCGCCCAAGGATCCAGAACATCTCTTGCCCAAGCCTGAGCGAAGAGAGAGAGTCTGCCCCCCACCAGATCCGGTCCCGGATCGGGGGCCAACATCTCATGCTGTCTTGGTAGCAGTGGCAGGTTTCTTGGCCTGCTTTCCCTTGTTCCAGCCTTGCATTGGTCTCCAGGCTGGCTTGGCTTGAGAAGTATTACCCTCTTGCTTAGAGGACGTAGCACTTGGGGCTGGTCCGTTTCTACGAAAGGGACGAAAATTAGGTTTATTTTTGGCCTTGAAAGACCTATCCTGAGGAAGGGCGTGGCCCTTGCCCCCAGTGATATCAGAGATAATCTCTTTCAAGTCAGGGCCAAACAGCGTTTTCCCCTTGAAAGGAATGTTAAGCAATTTGTTCTTGGAAGACGCATCCGCTGACCAAGATTTTAACCAAAGCGCTCTGCGCGCCACAATAGCAAACCCAGAATTTTTCGCCGCTAACCTAGCCAATTGCAAAGTGGCGTCTAGGGTGAAAGAATTAGCCAATTTGAGAGCACGGATTCTGTCCATAATCTCCTCATAAGAAGGAGAATTACTAGTGATCGCCTTTTCTAGCTCATCGAATCAGAAACACGCGGCTGTAGTGACAGGGACAATGCATGAAATTGGTTGTAGAAGGTAACCTTGCTGAACAAACATCTTTTTAAGCAAACCTTCTAATTTTTTATCCATAGGATCTTTGAAAGCACAACTATCTTCTATGGGTATAGTGGTGCGTTTGTTTAGAGTAGAAACCGCCCCCTCGACCTTGGGGACTGTCTGCCATAAGTCCTTTCTGGGGTCGACCATAGGAAACAATTTTTTAAATATGGGGGGAGGGACGAAAGGTATACCGGGCCTTTCCCATTCTTTATTTACAATGTCCGCCACCCGCTTGGGTATAGGAAACGCTTCGGGGGGCCCCGGGACCTCTAGGAACTTGTCCATTTTACATAGTTTCTCTGGGATGACCAAATTCTCACAATCATCCAGAGTGGATAACACCTCCTTAAGCAGAGCGCGGAGATGTTCCAACTTAAATTTAAATGTAATCACATCAGGTTCAGCTTGTTGAGAAATTTTCCCTGAATCTGAAATTTCTCCCTCAGACAAAACCTCCCTGGCCCCCTCAGACTGGTGTAGGGGCCCTTCAGAAACAATATCATCAGCGTCCTCATGCTCTTCAGTATTTTCTAAAACAGAGCAGTCACGCTTTCGCTGATAAGTGGGCATTTTGGCTAAAATGTTTTTGATAGAATTATCCATTACAGCCGTTAATTGTTGCATAGTAAGGAGTATTGGCGCGCTAGATGTACTAGGGGCCTCCTGTGTGGGCAAGACTGGTGTAGACGAAGGAGGGGATGATGCAGTACCATGCTTACTCCCCTCACTTGAGGAATCATCTTGGGCATCATTTTCTCTAAATTTTGTGTCACATAAATCACATCTATTTAAATGAGAAGGAACCTTGGCTTCCCCACATTCAGAACACAGTCTATCTGGCAGTTCAGACATGTTAAACAGGCATAAACTTGATAACAAAGTACAAAAAACGTTTTAAAATAAAACCGTTACTGTCACTTTAAATTTTAAACTGAACACACTTTATTACTGCAATTGCGAAAAAGTATGAAGGAATTGTTCAAAATTCACCAAAATTTCACCACAGTGTCTTAAAGCCTTAAAAGTATTGCACACCAAATTTGGAAGCTTTAACCCTTAAAATAACGGAACCGGAGCCGTTTTTATATTTAACCCCTTTACAGTCCCTGGTATCTGCTTTGCTGAGACCCAACCAAGCCCAAAGGGGAATACGATACCAAATGACGCCTTCAGAAAGTCTTTTCTATGTATCAGAGCTCCTCACACATGCATCTGCATGTCATGCTTCTCAAAAACAAGTGCGCAATACAGGCGCGAAAATGAGACTCTGCCTATGATTAGGGAAAGCCCCTAGAGAATAAGGTGTCCAATACAGTGCCTGCCGGTTATTTTACAAAATTCCCAAGATTAAAATAATTCCTCAAGGCTATGGAGTATAAAATATGTTTATATATATATCGATTTAGCCCAGAAAATGTCTACAGTCTTAAAAAGCCCTTGTGAAGCCCTTATTTACTGTCTGTAATAAAAATGGCTTACCGGATCCCATAGGGAAAATGACAGCTTCCAGCATTACATCGTCTTGTTAGAATGTGTCATACCTCAAGCAGCAAAAGTCTGCTCACTGTTCCCCCAACTGAAGTTAATTCCTCTCAACAGTCCTGTGTGGAACAGCCATCGATTTTAGTAACGGTTGCTAAAATCATTTTCCTCTTACAAACAGAAATCTTCATCTCTTTTCTGTTTCAGAGTAAATAGTACATACCAGCACTATTTTAAAATAACAAACTCTTGATTGAATAATAAAAACTACAGTTAAACACTAAAAAACTCTAAGCCATCTCCGTGGAGATGTTGCCTGTACAACGGCAAAGAGAATGACTGGGGTAGGCGGAGCCTAGGAGGGATCATGTGACCAGCTTTGCTGGGCTCTTTGCCATTTCCTGTTGGGGAAGAGAATATCCCACAAGTAAGGATGACGCCGTGGACCGGACACACCTATGTTGGAGAAATGGACATTAAAATCAAAATGTCAAGCCCCATAAAATGTTTAATGATGCATAATTAGAACAAACTTGCAATTCACTTTCATTATTTATGTTGCCTGCTGTGTCTGTAATTTAGCTGGTTACGAGCAGTAACTGCCACTGATCCACTCTCACAGTAGTGTAGGGTCAATAGAGCATATCATTTTTTTTTTAACTATTATGGCCCTTTATTCCGTAGCTTTCAAATACTAGCCAAAGCATTTTTATTATAATTCTGTTTGCCAAAGCGTTTCAAGTTATTACTGTTAGAATGTTAACTTGTAATGGTTAAGTTGCATTTGTGGGTGAATTTTAAATGATTGTGGGGTTTTTTCCTCTTTTTATTGTTAAATGGATATTATTTTATGCATAAAAAAGCAACAACAAAAAAAACAACAGCACTTTTTTATAAATGTGAAATGTGTAACTATTCACAAATAAAACAGTGGGAGTTCTGCTTATTAGCCAGTGACAAATCAATACATAAAGGGACATTAAACCCCAAAAAAATTATTTCATGATTCAGACAGAGAATACAATTTTAAACAATATTCCAATTTACTTCGGTTATCTACTTTGCTTCATTCTTTAGATATCCTTTGTTGAAGAAATAGCAATGCACATGGGTCAGCCAATCACACAAGGCATCTATGTGCAGCCACCAATCAGCAGCTACTGAGCCTATCTAGACATGCTTTTCAGGAAAGAGAATTAAGCAAATTAGATAATACAAATATATTAGAAAGTTGTTTAAAATTGTATTCTCTACCTGAATCATGAGAAAAAAATTGGGTGTAATGTCCTTTTAAGACCTAGTTGTACAATAACCAATCAGTCTTTAAGACCTAGTTGTACAGTGAGCAATCAGTCTTTAAGACCTGGTTGTACAAGTACATGCAACCCAGTGATGTATTTACGTATTGTGCTTCGCTAAGCACTGGGAAATCTGCTGAATCCCCCTCCCCCCCCCCCTTTTTTGCTCAACAATTTTAACAAATATTTGCCTCATATTTCTCACAACTGGAGGCCAGTTTTAAATGTCAAACAAAGATCTTTGAATAAATGAAATGGAAGGGCAATATGCCATAGAACTTCTCAAAATTTGCTCTCCCACAAAACATGTTGCCCTAGGTACAAACCCACACATTCACTTCCTGTTTGCCTCAAAATAAACTGATTTAACATAAGATTTTAACATGCTTAAACCGTGCTCTTGTATATACATGTTAAACGGACACAGTATTCTATTCAGATCCTTTTTAGTGGGTGCACCACCTGGCTGATTTTAAAACCCTTTGAGTGCTAAGCACTTTCCCACCACGCAAAGCGTGAAGCCCCGGCAATGCCTGTCACTATACAGGCCCGATCGCCGGGGTAGGAGCGGGTGGGAGCCCCCAGATCTCCCTCAAGTTGGGAGAGTACTAGTGATGGCTCTGAGCCATCGTTAGCACCTAAGTGGTAAACTCTGCGACGGCTCAGAGCCGTCGTTAGCACTCAAGGGGTTAATGACCCCCCGGCTAAAGTTTTAGCCACTATAAAGCTAAAAGTAACGAATATTGAAATATTTTCGTAGTACAAATTATCAATAAATATATTTATGTCAAATTATGCAATTAGTTTGTGCTTTGCATGGCAGAAAATGATAAAATATTAAAAAAGTATAACACTGCCCCCTACCCGGCTACTTCAAAACACCAACCGGCTGGCAACATTTTCTGTGGAGAACAATGGAATAGGAAATGTTGCTGTTAATATATGCTGTGCATATTTCCCACTTTCTGCCAGCTGGGACTCCCAGCTCTGATCTTTTTTACTTTTTTTTTTTTTGTCACAATAGCATAGCTGCTTGTACTGAAAAACCTAAGAACCTAAGCAGGCAACACCTATCAACCAATGATTCTTAGCAGGAAGTACACAACTATTAAAGCTGAATTACCTTTAGCTCACTGGTTTAAATGTTGCTCTTTTATATAAATGATAAAAAAACAAATGAATATACATTTTTTTAGCATCTTAGGATGTTAGCGACTGGTGCAGAAAAATGCTGCTTGCCCTATCAGACAAGGGGTTAAATTCTCATTTCAATAACAAATCATTTCTGCTGACCAAATGTTAATATATTTGCTGGCGGCCTTACCGTATCCCATTCCTCTGATCAAATGCAGGTATCATTGATGCAGGGTGTTCCGACATTAAAGCAACCAAAAGCTGTAGGACATCATGAATATTCTCATCCTATAATGCAAACAAAATATTTTCACAAATGAATCACAATCACATGCTTATCATTTTAATGTAAGTGTTTGCTAAAACTTGCAATATATTCATGTTGCATAAGCCTTACTAAGATCCTGGGATTATATGGGATAACTTACTATATAACTTTTCGGACATCGGTATATTAATATAATATCCATTTCAGTTATCTCGTAGTGCACTCAGATTTTCACATCTGCAATATATCTGAACCCCGGGTACCAATTGATAATATTTTAACTGTTTATTTTAGATGAACGAGTTGGGAATAACAGGGACTTTATTTACTTATGTATTTCATATATTTAGATGTCTATTTATTCGCAGATTAATTCCGGTTAGTGTTCTGCATGTCAAGTCCTAGATTTGATCAGTATTATTGCACCTACAAATAAGTAAGTATAGGGCAAGCCTGCAAATTAATTTACCCTACACCTCAGAAAGAAAAGTAGGTAGATTCGAATGGGGACTAAATCAATGTTTTAACTATAGAGAAATAGCATCTATAGTTGTTAGAATATATTCATATTGCATTTTATTTCATTTCTTCACCTATGCTTAAATACACATGCATCAGACACACAGTTTCTCATAAGGTGCGTATTTATATGACCAGCAGGTTATGATGAAGCGTGAACACATCAGGATCAAGTTACTGACCAATGATACGTCAGCAAGTACAGTCATTAGGAAACAACTGAAGGATGGACTAGCAAGTTACAAATGGCAGATGAAGGTCATCAGATATAGCAGCCATTACAGCCAGTAGACAACAATGAAAACATGATAAAGGGACACAGCAGCAGGTATTATTACAGTAGAAAATGAATGGAAGCATGTAACGACCAAAAGGCACAATGGAAAGTACAGGCCTGAGGCGGCGAGCAGTGTGCAACAGCCAACAACTGCAAAAACACACACATACAGGCCAGCAGGAAACATCAGCTGCCAATAACCAGCAGGTTCAGTGAAAGGTAAAGACCAGCAGTGGATAATAACTAGCAGCTGGAATGACAAGTAAAGATCCGCACAACACAGCCGTGAATAATTGCAGATGTAACAGGTATAAGTCAGCAGGACAAACAGGTATTTACCAGCAGTACAAAGCAGCAGGTAATGGGTAGCAGATATAATGACAGTAATGAGCAGCAAGACACAACAACAGGTACTGGGCAGCAGGTATAATGACAGTAATGAGCAGCAATAAACAATAACAGGTACTGGGCAGCAGGTATAATGACAGTAATGAGCAGCAAGACACAACAACAGGTAATGGGCAGCAGGTATAATGACAGTAATGAGCAGCAAGAAACAACAGGTAATGGGCAGCAGGTATAATGACAGTAATGAGCAGCAAGACACAACAACAGGTAATGGGCAGCAGGTATAATGACAGTAATGAGCAGCAAGAAACAACAGGTAATGGGCAGCAGGTATAATGACAGTAATGAGCAGCAAGAAACAACAGGTAATGGGCAGCAGGTATAATGACAGTAATGAGCAGCAAGACAACAACAGGTAATGGGCAGCAGGTATAATGACAGTAATGGGCAGCAAGACACAACAGGTAATGGGCAGCAGGTATAATGACAGTAATGGGCAGCAAGACACAACAGGTAATGGGCAGCAGGTATGATGACAGTAATGAGCAGCAAGACACAACAGGTAATGGGCAGCAGGTATAATGACAGTAATGAGCAGCAAGACACAACAGGTAATGGGCAGCAGGTATAATGACAGTAATGAGCAGCAAGACACAACAGGTAATGGGCAGCAGGTATAATGACAGTAATGAGCAGCAAGACACAACAGGTAATAGGCAGCAGGTATAATGACAGTAATGGGCAGCAAGACATAACAGGTAATGGGCAGCAGGTATAATGACAGTAATGGGCAGCAGGTATAATGACAGTAATGAACAGCAAGACACAACAGGTAATGGGCAGCAGGCATAATGACAGTAATGAGCAGCAAGACACAACAGGTAATGGGCAGCAGGTATAATGACAGTAATGAGCAGCAAGACACAACAGGTAATGGGCAGCAGGTATAATGACAGTAATGAGCAGCAAGACACAACAACAGGTAATGGGTAGCAGGTATAAATACAGGAATGAACAGCAAGACACAGCAGCAGGTAATAGCCACAGGTACAAAAACAGCAGAACAATGTATGGCCTGAGGCAAGCATAACCTTCAAACTAGTTGTCAACACGCAGAATAGAGGAAGTGGCTTCAGTGCCAAACAGAAATCGTGGAATTCTCTAGCTTTTAATACATTTGCATTTCCTATATGATAAAGCTATTATGATTTATATTATTACACCATATCACAACTTTTAAGGGCTCGATTTATCAATCATTTGGGGAATTCTCCTTTCTGTTCTCCTATCAGTTCGTCACAGCTCTCCTTAGGAGAGGCGAACATGTGCGCCAGTATTTATCATAAAAAAAGTAGTTTTTTTCTCTCCATAGGAGAGCTGAGGAGAACTAATGATACATTTCTCCAGTCGGATTAGTATCTTCTCACTAAAAATAAGCAACTATTCTCCATGTCAATCATATATAAACCAATAGAAATCTTTATACAGCCTTCCAAGTAGCTTTGTTAACGTCCCTCTTCAGCAAACTTTCATATAAGAAAATAGATCTACATTTTCATTGTTTTTGTGCTTCAATTTTAGTGCTTTCTTATATCTTATTTTTATGCCCCAATAGATATTTTTGTGCTCTGTTGTATATATTTTTTCACTCCATCATAAATTATTATTGCGCTCCAATAACCATTATTATTGTGCTTTGTTATAGATCATTTTTGCACCTTGGAGAGCCCTTTTTTTGTGTAACTGCTTCTACAACTGGTAGAGAATAGATTTCTAATGCTGTTCTCCACTGTAGCTATGGAGAACTTTAATGCAGGAACTTGCAGGAGAACTTTCAGTCCTCCACAGGAGAAAATAAATGATACATTTGTAACTAGGAGAATTATGAGGAGAACTAAATGAAATACAACTAAAAAGATCTAATTTAACCCTTTTTTGAGAACATGTTCTCCAAAGAACAGAGTAGAAGAATTTTAAAGTAGAACTTGCCCAATTTTAGGCGTATTTTTGAATGATAAATAGTGGAATTATTTCTCAGGAGAACTTTTAGGAGAAAATATAGGAGAATATGAATGATAAATCGAGCCCTAAAAAGTACAAAGTCAGTAACCACTCAAGTGTGCAAACATGGACGCACATTAAAAGTTGTAAACTTATCAACAGACTAAAAACAAAACTATTTATAAACATTCATGGTGACTTGTTGCTACTGGTTAAGTTTACATCTGGATAGGGACCTAGTTAGAAGTCCTTTGCTTTAGGATAGTGATTAAAACATTTAAGACATAACTGTAATATCCCATTTAACTACTGTAACTTTTCTAAAGCCTAATTAAAGTGACTATGCTAGCTTTTGTTTAAAGGGCCAGTAAACCTAAAAAATAATGTTATATAATTCTGCACATAGTGCAGAATTATATAACATTATATGAGTGCTAGCTTTATAGAACATAATATATCCGGTGAACTTTTATAAAAAAAGAGGGTTTTCCAGACCGCCCTCTGTGCTCTATTGAGCAGGTCTGGTTTTTCCTCAGAGCGCATCTAGCCAGCTGTCTAGTAACAGCCCAGCCCGACCGCGCCATTACGCTCAGCTGGCCAGATGTGCTCTGAGGGAAAACCAGACCCTCTCAGTAGTTTAGGTTTAATGGCACTTTAAGTCAACTGAGCTCATTCGTAAAACATTTACATCTAAAGCTATTTGCCTATGCCATAGTTGACGTTTTATAACTGTATCACTGTTAAGAAAACAGATTTTTAAGCAGTTTATATAACACTACTCCCTCTGTCTGTTTCTCCCTATGCCTAGCAGTGTGCATAACTAAAAAGAAACATTAACAATCTCTCCATTTCCATATTTAACACAACAACTGGTGCATGTCTGCTGCTTGAATAAGAATATTGCTATTAAGATCAAAGTACAGCAAATTCATCCCTGGTACAGTCACACACAGTATTCAGTTTAAAATACAATACATGTCTATACATTTACATCATGTCTATCTACGTACTTTGAATATCACAGCACATATTAATGGTGAACGATAACAGGGAATTGTAGATTTGAGATCAGGGAATCAACACAAATCAAGCATTGTAATCTCACCTTTATAAATAAACTATTTACAATCCAATAAAAAGAAAGCAAGGTTCTTAATATTGTGCTGCTGATATTCCCTAGACAAAGCCTACAGCAATGTAAAATGAAACAGTAAAAAGGTCGACTTCTTTTCTGATAGCAAATTGACTCAGCTGACATTTCAAAGAATGAGCATTCAATATAAACCAATCAGTAAAAACCTTTAAAAACCTTCAAAAACAAATTCTACATCATTACATACCTCGTGCATTGTGAGCAAGTAATTTAATATACTCTGTAGCTCGTCTTCTTTAACACCCCGATCCTAATAAGTGCACATGATTAAAGAAGAATTATTATTACATTATTTACTGTAGTAGCTGTATATGTCATTAATAATATAGCTACAAGTTGTGTCTTTTCTGCTCGATTTAAAGGGATACTAAACCCAAATTGTTTCTTTTATGATTCGGATAGAGCATGCAATTTTAACCCTTTGAGTGCTAAGCACTTTCCCACCTGGGTGCTAAGGTTTTTTAAAGGCATTTTTTATTTTATATTTTTAAAAATATATTTGTTTTAACTTTTTTTTTTATTATTTCAGATCCCCAAGACACTTGTTGGAAAGGTTAGGCGATTACCTTTCCAACGGTGGGTCTTGGGGGTCTGTAGCTGCTTAGATGACTGAGATACAGGCTTCTAAGCAGCATGCCCCCTGCTCCTATATTTAACATTGTTAATATTAAATAAAGTTGTGCGATGACGTCATCCCGTCATTGCGCATGAAGTCACTGCGCGCAACGTGAAGCCCTGGCGATGCCTGTCCCTATGCAGGCCCAATCGCTGGGGTAGGAGCCGGTGGGAGCCCCCAGATCTCCCTCAAAGTGGGAGAGTGCTAGCGACGGCTCTGAGCCGTCATTAGCACCTGACAGACAATTTGTGACAGCTCAGAGCTGTCAATAGCACTCAAGGGGTTAAGCAACTTTCTAATTTACTCCTATTATTTTTTCTTCATTCTCTAGGTATCTTTATTTGAAAAAGCAGGAATGAAAGCCCTTTTTTGGTTCAGAACCCTGGATAGTGCTTGCTCATTGGTGGGTACATTTAGCCACCAATCAGCAAGCAGAACCCAGGTGCTGAACCTAAAATTGGCCAGCTTCTAAGCTTTCATTCCTGTTTTTCAAATAAAGATACCAAGAGAATGAAGAAACATTAATAGGAGTAATTAGAAAGTTGCTTAAAATTGCATGCTCTATCCAAATCATGAAAGAAAAAATGTAGGTTTAGTATCCCTTTAATCAAACACAAGAACGCTATTAAACAGCCATAAATTTGCAACATGTTAGGAAGAAAAATGTTATGAACACATTAGAAAAGCAGAGCTAGCTTTAAAAGAATGCTGTGCTGTCAAAGCGTACATCCACATATTTGACAAGCTATCATCTAACACCACTTTACTCAGTTCAAACACTTGAAGCACTGACAGCTTTAATGCAATCATTTCTATTTTGGCTGAACCTGTTTTGTGCAGGTAGTTAATGCTATAGACAACTCGAATTCTAAGGAAAACTTGTATAGTTATTTTTACCAAACATAGAAGAAAAGTTAGAATGGTAACACCAATAAGATATATTGTTCAAAGTTATTCCTTGTTTTTAATTAAGCTGAAGTAATAATAGCAATAATAATAATAATAATAATAGCAATAATAATAATAATACAGTGATTTTGGCTAATATTTTTTTGAGACAAAATATCACAAACATAGTTGAGATTATTATTCATGGGGCAAGATTAATCAGTGAGAGTAAGAAAATTTGCACATTTGTCGTCAAAAAACCCCTCACAAATGATATCACCATATTTATGAAAGGTTATGCGCCAATAAAGTCGCAACTTTTCACATGTGCGAACAAATTGACTCATGACCATTCGCAAGTCTTAAATATATGCGAATAAGTTGTCTGGAAATGCCTAATTCTTGTATTAATCTCTATTGGCATTTTAAAATGCCCGTATATATTCGCAGTTCTCATATATTTATGAAAAGTGGTGCATGCAATATTCACTGTTTTTAATCTCGCCAATTTGTAGGTTGCAAGGAGTGAAAAATAAAGAGCGATATTGTTGTTTGTCTGGAGGGAAAATGGAAATGTCTTTTTCTTGCTGTATCTAGGGTTAGAAATTGCCCACAACAAGGCGCAGAACCTGAATATTATTACAAATTTACAAAAAGGTATACATAAATTTATAAAAAAAAAGGAAAATAATTTAAGTGCAATTGAAATAAGTATTAAAAAGAACGAAGATAAGCTCCAAAAAACGGGCAACCTTCCTCAATGAGAGCCAAAGAAGGGGTAAAATAAAAATAACTAATATATAAGAAATAACATACTTATAATCACCTGATTAAAACAAGCTATTTACCGGTGTCTAAAATTAAGATTGATAAAGTGAAAATGAAATTTTCGCAATCAAACTAGGATTAGCCATTCGCTTGACATCGCAAAAACGTTTTGCCCCAAAAATGTCTCTAGAATTTTGATAAATACTGGTGACATTTTTGACTCCACACATTGCAAACTATTGCGGAAAAAAATCGCAACTTTTTAGGCGCATTTTTTGGGGGCTTGATAAATTTTTCCCATGGTCTTATTTTAGTAGGTGAGTTATAGAAACAAAATGTCAGTCACTGATGTGGCCCAATAATATAATTCAGAATATCAAAATGGTATAATGTATATTGTTATGCACAATTTTTTAATCAATAAAGTTGTTTTGTTTTTAATTCAGCTGTACAGAACGGACATTTACCTTAAGAATTAATTGCTTCAAAAATAGCAACATAAATGCACGCAGTGAAATGATTTCTTTCTGAGAAGGCCGGGAACCATCTGAAATAAAGAGACATTTACATTCTAATAAATGCAGTAGGGTATAAACACATAAAATTCTAAAAAATGTAAATGTGGAAAAATATTCAAGCTGACAACATAATATATAACAAAACTGCAAAACATTTGTTTAGACATTCTTTTTCATTAAAAAACAAACAAACCTTAGGGCATTTCCTGCTTAGAAATAATGTTAAAATATTTCTCAATAAATCCTGCATTTATATTAGAATGTTAATTTGAATAAAGATTAGCTCATCCTTACATTAGATCAGTTTCTTTGCTTCAGTAATAATTCCCATAGTAACATATTGGAAAATATAACTCCTGCATCAGTACAGAGAGGTGCAATATACTTTATAAGACTTTTTTTTACCAATCTAACACTTTTCTGACAACACAGTGAGATCCTCACTATAATCTGCAGAGCCTGTGAGATGAAAGGTGCTGCCTTTCCCAGTCAGTCTAGTCAGTTTTACAGTTAGGCAGTATCACTTTCAAGCCCTTTAACATTTGGGTATCATGTCACTTTAACTCACTTCTCCTTCCAATGATAACTTCCTATGAATAGTTTGTGTTAGACAACTTATTCACATTGTCAAAATATCACAATTTATGCAAAACGATGTTCCTTTTCATTGCCAGAGTAATATTTACCAATTAGATCTAGTAACACTTTCAGGAGGGATGAGAAAAAACCTTCACTTTATCTTTTGACAAGACCTAGAACTGATGCTACAATAGAGGCACTCTAGGGGACCAACTTAGGGCAGCCCTGCGGGGGGAGCAAATTGGGGCATGACATACATTTTTTTTTTTACTGTTCAGATTTATCTTTTTTGCCTAATTTAGGCTCCATAGGAATGCAATATAGATGCCTGCTGCAAAGAAATCACATCCGCCACAAAAAAAGCAAGTAAAAAACGACTTTATTTAAAGTCTAGGCCAAAAAAAACTTTCATGATTCAGATAGAGCATGTAATTTTAAACAATTTTCCAATTTACTTTTATCACCAATTTTGCTTTGTTCTCTTGGTATTCTTGGTTGAAAGCTTAACCTAGGAGGTTAATATGCTAATTTCTTAGACCTTGAAGGCCACCTCTTTCAGATTGCATTTTAACAGTTTTTCACCACTAGAGGGTGTTAGTTCACATATTTCATATAGATAACATTGTGCTCGTGAAGTAATCTGGGAGCAGGCACTGATTGGCTAGACTGCAAGTCTGTCAAAACAACTGAAAAAAGGGGCAGTTTGCAGAGGCTTAGATACAAGATAATCACAGAGGTTAAAAGTATATTATAACTGTGTTGGTTATGCAAAACTGGGAAATGGGTAATAAAGGGATTATCTATCTTTTAAAACAATACAAATTCTGGTGTAGACTGTCCCTTTAAAGTCTGAAGTAGAGACAAGGTACATGGAAGCTCGGGAGAGAGCTGGAAAGGATGAAAACGTCTGAAGCGTTTCCTGCCCGTAGGCACTTTGTCAGGGACTTAGGCTCCATAGAACAGATCATATGTGGTGGCTAGTGTTCCTTCTAAGGCCAGTTTTGTGAGCAGTCCAGCAGTGAAACAGTTAATTAAGGAACCCCATCCTGCAATTAGCAAACACTGCACAATGCAGACTGCAAGGTATGGTTTTCTTATTAACTGTTTCACTGCTGGGCCACTCACAAAACTTTGAGGGAACACTGGTAATGGGAGGGGATTATCCAAAATAATAGGGAGGCATAGTCTGCCAGAACAGCTGGAACCATCTGGCTATAACATCTCACAGCACAGCCCCTTCGCTCTTTGCAAATCTTTAGCAGCCTTTATAACAATTGGTGGAGCTGGTGACAGCCTAATAGGTATTGCTGGGCAATCATAGGAGCATGGACAATTCTATGATAACTGAAATCTATTTTCTCTATCCTTATAAATAAACCAGTTATCTATAAGCTGCTTAACACCTCACTAGAACAATGTGTTAAGGAGTAGTAATGGCAGGGTATATAATTTCTTCGGGCATGGTTTAGATCCTAAGAATTGTTGTTATGAGAGGCAATGAAAGTGTATACACGTGATCAGCCCTACAAAATGCAGGAAGTACCCTGCTGAACAGTGTCAACTGCCAACCCATAAAGATCTCAAGAATACAGACGGACACTCCTTAGACAAATCCAATTGGTTCTGCATAAAAAAGAAAATGCTAAGATGATTTTAGGACAATCCAACTAGTAGAAGACTGGCAGCACTCCAGTGTCTCAAAATTACTTTAGATTATTCAAAACATCAACATGAGATGATGTCTTGAATAAACTAAAGTAATTTTGAGACACTGGAGTGCTGCCAGTCTTCTACTGGTTGTTTTGTCTGCATGGACTTTTGTGTGAGGTCCTGAATGACGTTTGCACCCAATGGCTACACAAGTGCTGAATACACTTTATCATAAATACATTTAGGACAAACAAGGTGCTACACTTCAGGCTCTAAAAGCTTGAATAGACTGCGTTTTTCAGTTTTGGCTTTGACAGTAGATGACAACCAATTTTATTACAAATGTTTTAAAACAAATATATGCATTTCAAACAACCAACTTAACTGGTAATTAAAATGATGTATCATGGGTAATGGTAGTTGGGGTCATTGTTTAGAACTTCCAACTATATTTCAAAACATTTACAATAAAGTCAAGTTTTTTTTTAATATTATGGCATCTACTATACAGTCTGTGGCCCCTACTTATTAATGTGCGGACGGACATGATCCATTATAGCGAACCATGTCCGCCGCACATCGATAAATGCCGTCAGCATTCACTGTCGGCATTTATCATTGCACCAGCAGTTCTTGTGAACTGCTGGTGCAATACCGCCCCCTGCAGATTCGCAGCCAATTGGCCGCTAGCAGGGGGTGTCAACCCAATCGTATTCGATCGGGTTGATTTGTGTCCGCCGCCTCAGAGCAGGCGGACAGGTAATGGAGCAGCGGTCTTTAGACCGCTGCTTTATAACTTGTGTTTCTGGTGAGCCTGAAGGCTCACCAGAAACACGGGTCATCAAGCTCCATTCGGAGTTTGATAAATAGACCCCTGTGTTTTTTTTCCTTTTTTGTACATTTTAGGTTTGCGTAATAAACGAAAATAAAACAGAGGAACCGAATTGCCACTACCAGATTGTGCCTTGCAGTCCTCTCTGCAACACCATGAAGGCCCAAAATATACAAGAACTTGTAATGAAATCAAAACATCTTTATTAAAAAGAAAAAATAAATTCCTAATCTATTTCAAAATAAATGTGTAGTGGGAACAGAAAATATAGCACACAAGTGGCCAAATTGTACTTTCTCCAAAAACAAATACTGTCATCTAGAAAAAGGACTTTTCTGCCCTTCATAGCCAAGAGCTGAACTTTACACACGTGCTGAGAAGAGAAAATGCCATCAGAAAACAGCATTCATTCTATAAAACTGACAAAATGCATACACATGACAGTGATAGAAAACTGCCTTTTTGCTCTATATCATCACTTCAACATATACTTTGACAATTTGAGGTCAATCTAAAATGCTGCTACTGCAGACTATGAAATAGTAAAACAGTATATTAAAAAAATATATATATATCAGGACAGTTTGCCTCACAACTTAAAACGCTTTACATAAAAGACAAATGGTAACGTGAAATGAAACCAGTGCATCCCCAAAACACACAACTCAAAAAGATACATGGAATAAAAGTTCAGAGACTAATCAAAACCAAAGCGGTAAAACATAGTTAAAAGGAACAATAAATGCTAAATAAATGCTAGATAAAATTATGTATTCAAAGAAAAGATTAGTCTGAGAACAACATGTAGATATATTTTTTTAAAGTTTCATTAGCTGTTCAAATATTGCCAAAATTAATCTAAAGTTTTATTGTCTATAAAACAATGGGAGCTGCCATGTTATAACATCTCTGCTGTGGCCAATTACGGAAGTAAATAGGTCACTAGAGTGCTCAGCCAATGACTGTGTTTAACCCCTTAATGACCACAGCACTTTTCCATTTTCTGTTTGGGACCAAGGCTATTTTTACATTTTTGTGGTGTTTGTGTTTAGCTGTAATTTTTCTCTTACTCATTTACTGTACCCACACATATTATATACTGTTTTTCTCGCCATTAAATTGACTTTCTAAAGATACCATTATTTTCATTATATCTTATAATTTACTATAACAAAAATTATAAAATATGAGGAAAAAATGGAACAAAACACACTTTTTCTAACTTTGACCCCCCAAAATCTGTTACATATCTAGAAACACCAAAAAACAACCATGCTAAATAGTTTCTAAATTTTGTCTTGAGTTTAGAAATACCCACTGTTAACATGTTCTTTGCTTTTTTTCCAAGTTATAGGGCAATAAATACAAATAAATACAAGTAGCACTTTGCTATTTCCAAACCACTTTTTTTTTTCAAAATTGATATCTTTCAGGAATCCCTGAATATCCCTTGACATGTATAAAAAAAATTTTTTAGAAGACATCCCAAAGTATTGATATAGGCCCATTTTGGTATATTTCATGCCACCATTTCACCGCCAAATGAGATCAAATTAAAAAAAAAATGTATTTACTAATTTTTTTCACAACTTTAGGGTTTCTCACTGAAATTATTTACAAACAACTTGTGCAATTATGGCATAAATGGTTGTAAATGCTTCTCTGGGGATCCCTTTGTTCCGAAATAGCAGACATATATGACTTTGGCGTTGCTTTTTGGTAATTAGAAGGCCGCTAAATGCAGCTGCGCACCACACATGTATTATGCCCAGCAGTGTAGGGGTTAATTAGGGCGCTTGTAGGGAGCTTGCAGGGTTAATTTTAGCTTTAGTGTAGTAGACAACCCAAAGTATTGATCTAGGCCCATTTTGGTATGTTTCATGCCACAATTTCACCTCCAAATGCGATCAAATAAAAAAAAAAAAATTCACTTTTTCACAAACTTTAGGTTTCTCACTGAAATTATTTACAAACAGCTTGTGCAATTACGGCACAAATAGTTGTAAATGCTTCTCTGGGATCCCCTTTGTTTAGAAATAGACATATATGGATTTGGCGTTGCGTTTTGGTAATTAGAAGGCCGCTAAATGCCGCTGCGCATCACACGTGTATTATGCCCAGCAGTGAAAGGGTTCATTAGGTAGCTTGCAGTGTATTTTAGCTTTAGTGTAGAGATCAGCCTCCCACATCAGACCCCCTGATCCCTCACAAACAGCTCTCTTCCCTCCCCCACCCCACAATTGTCCCTGCCAACTTAAGTACTGGCAGAAAGTCTGCCAGTACTAAAATAAAAGGTATCTTAAAATTTTTTTATATAGCATATTTACATATGCTGCTGTGTAGCCCCCTTAGCCCCCAACCTCTTTGATTCCCCCCCCCCCAACAGCTCTCTAACCCTCCCCCTCTGCCTTATTGTGCGCCATCTTGGGTACTGGCAGCTGTCTGCCAATACCTAGTTTACCAAAAAATGCTTTTTTTTTTTTGCTTTTTTTTTATTTTCTGTAGTGTAGCTCCCCCCCAATACTAATCCCCCACCCCCTCCAAGATCCCTTAGATCCTTTTTTTTAAATGAATACACCACTCTAGCCCACTTTTCTATAACAAATTTGCTGTAGTGTAGCCGTTCCCACCTGCGCCCGCCCCTCTCTTACATCATCAGATGCATCGTTGGCCGCCACGCCTGCCTCCCAGACCGGCTCCACACACCAACGATACCAGCCATCGATGTCCGGTGCAGGAGAGGGCCACAGAGTAAGGTTATTGCAGGGATGCCTCGATATCGAGGGCATCCCTGCAATAACCGGAAAGCGGCTGGAAGCGAGCAGGATCGCTTCAACCGCTTTCCAGACCGGCGACGTACAGGGTACATCCTCAGTCGTTTAACTGTAATTTTTTTAGAGGACATACCCTGCACGTCTTTGATCGTTAAGGGGTTAATATAAGTGTTCTGCCCTTCCATCAACAGGAACTGGACAACTCACAATGTCAGTATGGAACTGCAGGAAAATTGGACAAAATAAATAATGAAAGTATATTGCAGACTAATCGTATAGAAACTACAGCACTGTCTTCCTGAACTGCTGGATTTACCACTGGAACAATTTTTTCTCTTGAATCGTACTGACTGATTAGTACTGGAATCATATAGCTCTAAGCATGTGCATCAAAGACCTCTAAAGGTTTCAGTACCTGAAACAAACTGGAATAAATTCCATTTCTGCTTTCAATTTCTAGAGCAGTATTAGACTATTTATACTAAATCTGTGCTTATGACACCCAAAACTATTAACAGCTTATTGGAGAACCTGGACAAGCCACAGCAGCCAGATAGATGTTGGCTATTAAAGGGACAGTAAACACATTGAGAATATTATATAAAATTGTTAGGAATAATGAAATAACTTGGGCAAAAATAATATTTTCATTTTTTATTTTCACATCTGTTCAATGTAATTTTCTATTTTCCCAGACTCATGAAATGCACCGTGCTGACTTCTCAGGGCTACATCTGCTAGATCTCTTTCCCTAATTGTCTCTTAGCTGACAACAACTGAAAACAAGCACTTTAAGTAACTTTGATGAACCGTGGTTTAGCCTTGTTGTCTGTGGACTAAAGCTCTGATTGGCTCTCAAATAGAGCTAATGGTGGGTGGAATTTGTCTACTGAAAAATAACTGCTGTAAAAAGACTTTAATTTGTTCTAAAAACGTTTTACACTTGGCTGATATGTTGTTCTACAGCAACACAATAAGAAGTGTCTTAATATTAACAAGGTGTACTGTCCCTTCTACTTCTGCTCCAAAATTGTTAGAAATATTCTTTAAATATCTAGCTAAAATTCACCTGTGGCTCTGTATAAAGCATTGGCTGATCCGTGGAGGCTCCTAAGTTTTGATTTGTCAAACCCAGGTTTGAGGATCAGAGGAAAGAGAAAGACACATATATCATTACCTAGAAAATTATTGAACACCAGAAGTTTCCTTCATAAATCGCTCACAGGCTTAAAAACATAAATTATTGGGGCGTGTGCGAGTAGCGATCCTGTGCGGTCGAATTTTCCAGGGGGCTCCTACTGATAACTCTCTAATCTGCAGGGTTGCAGAGATATCCTACAGCATCTATCACCATTTGTTACACTCGCAGTGGTATTTTTAATGTTGGGGCACTGGCATCAGACGATTAGGGCCTGGAGCGGCGGATCACGAGCAGGCGGCATTACCCCCCTCGGCTTGCGGAGGTTTCTTACCTAAGATGCGCTTACAACTACTTGAAGCCAATATTACCACAAATACTTTGCTGAGCACACAAAAAAAAAAACATCAGGAACTTTTGAACTGCAAAACTGACTGATCACACCAGTTGGGAACTATGTAACACTAAAAGAAAGTGGGCGACTATGGCAGACGCAGATCTAGCAACACATGTTAGCTCGCATTTTGAACGATTTGACAAGCTTATGAGTATGGTGATGGAAAGAGCTCCATACAATATCCTGCCTCAACAAGCTGAATAACAACAAGCTGAATAACAACAAGCTGAATAACAACAAGCTGAATAACAACAAGCTGAATAACAACAAGCTGAATAACAACAAGCTGATAACAACAAGCTGAATAACAACAAGCTGAATAACAACAAGCTGAATAACTGCACTGCCTAAAACTACATAGTGCCCTGAGAAGCAAAGGACCCAAAATGGCGCTTTGAAAAATGCACGCACCTCAGAAATAGTTTAGACAGCAACAAGAGCATACAGAGTGTAGCCATACTACACCCCTGCACCAGGAAATTCAGAAACTGCTATGGGGCTACCTCTAAAACTGTTCAACCTACTTGATAATACATCTGATTCCAGAGAAAGGTGGCTACTCACAGGAGATCCCTACTCAGACATGACGCCATCGGTGTGCAGCAGCAGATTCCCTCCGGACTTTTAGCAATAGGATCATACAGAGCATAGTCTTATTTTGCTCTACACCAAAACAATTTGATACCGCTATGGAGTTGTTTCTTAATCCCATCAATTCACTTGACAACATCACAGGCTCCAGAGAAAAGCAGTTACATGCAAGAGATTCTCTGCTTAAACACCAGGAGACCTCTATTGGATCAGGCAAACAATCCAGAATTAAAGCTGGGTAAGTTTTTGGGGGGAGCTAGAGGGGTCTCCCGATTACTTAAGATTACTGACTTGCTAAGCACCAGTCATACTCCATTCTCCTGACTGGCAGACAAAGCGACCTTGAGTTGAGACACATCAGACTCGGCAAGTATAAGTCACCTTATTGTCATAACAGAGACAGTGTTTGCTCAAATGAACTGGTCTAATACTATCTAATAATAGCAACATTGACTTTAGAGCTGGCAACAACTAATCGGCATAATCGATAATAATCGATTATGAAAATAATTGTCAACGGAATTTCATAATCGATTAGTTGGTTTGCAATTAGTTGGTTTGCTCACAGCACCAGCTACTTTACTCCAGTGATGCTCCTGCACATGGTATTGTGTTTTATGGTTATGCCCTTAGCGCTACAGGACGTTCTACAGACATTTTACTTTTCAATTTCAGGACACTATCAGTTTCTTTTTAAGTTTACAACTACTCATGTTTTATGTGCAACCCAGAAATAAAAAAGGGGTCATAAATTTGGATTGTTTATATTAAATCAGGTAATTTGGGACAATGCTTTGCATGATATAGTGCCCAGCTTGTTATTTACACCTAGCCCTAGATTGATGGGATTTGTTAATAGAATTGATGTCACCATTACCTGTTTGTACAATTTTAGGATGATCACTTGCTATTGCTGATTATATGTACTCTATAGATAAATGTGTAAGGCTGTGTCCCTGTAACTTTGTGTGTCCTTTATATCTATAGTATATATATATATATATAATATATATATATATATATTATATATATATATATATATATATAGTATATATATATAAATAGTATATAAAATATATTTATATAAATATATATATATATATTTTTTTATTTAAATGGAATATGTACTAAATTCAACCTCTGTAAATATATATCTGTTAGTTTGAGAGTGGACTATATATTTTTTACCTCTAACCTTATAGCTGGTTGTTTACCATTGCATATAGATATTCAATATATTTTTATGTCGGAATGAAGGCCAGGGTTACTTTGTTTAAGAGGGCCCCATCCATTGGTGGAGAGCTAACAAAGATAAATAGCCCACCTTGGTGAAATTAGCAAAAAACCTACTTATGCACTTCAGCACCTCAAACACCAACCATAAAACACCTTTTCTCTGCTGCAAGCAAAATAGCTTGCAGAAAAGAGAGCCAGTCTCAGTCAGGAGCATGAGGACATATTTAATTTTTTGCATTTCAATGCAAAGTTTCTGAAAGAGTGAATAACAGAATGTTATAAACAATAGTAATCTACCTATTACTAGTTCTTTTTTGCTTAATGATAAAAATTTGTTCTGCTGCATAAAAAATTTGGACCAAGTTGTGTTAATATAAAGTTGTAAGTTTTAATCTGAAGTTTATAATTTATAACACTCAGTATGTGGATTTTATTTGAAATATAGGAAAACAATAGTTTATTTATTATTTATTCCGATTAGTCCATTAATCGAAAAAATAATCGGCCAATCCAATTGATTAAAGAAAATAATAGTTAGTTGCAGTCCAAATTGACTTTTATAGGGTGCTGGTCTGTGTGCTCAGGCAAAAACAGGGGACTAATCTTGTCTAATCTTCACAACCCGAGTTACAAGATCATAATACAACTGTGGCTGATTTTAATAAAAGGCTCGGGCCCGGTTTGATTGTGTATATTTTGTTTCGTTTTTTTTAAACTTGTTTATTTTGCCATATATCTATCTCCCTTACCATGAGGTGATAGCTGATATCACAAAAACTTGGCAACCCCTTCTTTTCTCAAATCTAAATATTCCCTTTGTGGCCTACGGTCGGGACCGCAGGGGGGAGAATAGTAGAAAACACATACTTGAGGGGTTCGCCTTTTTCTCTACACAGTTCTAAAACAAGATTATTGAATCGTAGCTACCTTATCAAAAAAAAAATAAAAAAAAAAATAGGTTGGTGTGTTACCCTTTCTCTATGTAAACCAAAAGTTTATAGATGTTTATAAACCATTTCATTTTTTAGCCCTTAGGGGACAAGGCAATTGATGGCACAAGGTTTTAAGTATGTTCACATGTTTCATATAAACACTCACTTATGGGCTCAACTTAGGTCTTTAGTTCTGGTTTATTATTTTGTGGCTTATTCAACTTTACTATTGCGTATCTTATTTCAATAAGTAACCCCACATAACATTTAATTTTGCTTTCTCTAAGGACCCAAGAGAGGCCCGTTAAGACAATAGGGAAAAGATAAAGGTTTATAAAATATTTGTCACTAACTTTTTAAGCAATGGATATTATACATGAAATGGACAAGGGATTATTTCTGTGCCATATTTCTAGATTTTAGATTCAGTACCCTAATTCAGGATTGTTTGTATTTTATCATGCACTCACTGAGTATCGTATAACTATAGGCTGTGTTTGTTATCCACATATATTAACTGTCTTGTAAAACATTGAAGTACGCCATGCTTATTTCAACTTTTTCTGTAAAACCTTGTTATTAATGTCAATAAAGCTTTTTGAAAACTTAAAAATATATATATATAATATTATTGGCATACTACCATGCATCAGGTTTGTGCACCAATCAACTCCCCATGCTTTTTGTATGTATTTATTATTCTAAAGAAGCCCACTACCAACTTACAGATCCTTCAAAAATGAGATCATGCCATGCCTTAATTGAAAAGATTGGACAGGGCTGGTATTCTGTAGTTCTTTCCTTTTAAATAACATGAATTTATGCTTACCCTGATAAATTAACTTTCTCCAACAGTGTGTCCGGTCCACGGCGGTCATCCTTACTTGTGGGAATATCTCTTCCCCAACAGGAAAATGGCAAAGAGTCCCAGCAAAGCTTGTCCATATAGGTCCATCCTAGGCTCCGCCCACCCCCAGTCAATCGACCGACGGACAGGAGGAAAAAAACAGGAGAAACTATAGGGTGCCGGTTGGTGACTGTAGTTAGAGAAAATAATTCATCAAACCTGATTAAAAAAAAAAAAAACAGGGCGGGCCGTGGACCGGACACACCGTTGGAGGAAAGTAATTTATCAGGTAAGCATAAATTCTGTTTTTCTCCAACATTGGTGGTGTCCGGTCCACGGCGTCATCCTTACTTGTGGGAACCAATACCAAAGGCTTTAGGACACGGATGAAGGGGAGGGAGCAAAATCAGGTTACCTAAACAGAAGGCACCACGGCTTGCAAAACCTTTTCTCCCAAAAATAGCCTCTGAAGAAGCAAAAGTATCAATTTGTAAAATTTGGCAAAAAGTTTGCAGTGAAGACCAAGTCGCTGCCTTACATATCTGATCAACAGAAGCCTCGTTCTTGAAGGCCCATGTGGAAGCTACAGCCCTAGTGGAGTGAGCTGTGATTCTTTCTGGAGGCTGCCGTCCGGCAGTCTCGTAAGCAATCAGATGATGCTTTTAAGCCAAAAGGAAAGAGAGGTAGACGTCGCTTTTTGACCTCTCCTTTTACCAGAATAGACGACAAACAGAGAAGAAGTTTGTCTGAACTCTTTTGTAGCTTCTAAATAGAATTTTAGAGCACGGACTACGTCTAAATTGTGTAACAAATGTTCCTTCTTTGAAACTGGATTCGAACACAAAGAAGGAAACAACTATCTCCTGGTTAATATTCTTGTTAGAAACAACCTTTGGAAGAAAACCAGGCTTAGTACGCAAAACAACCATATCTGCATGGAACACCAGATAGGGCGGAGAACACTGCAGAGCAGATAACTCTGAAACTCTTCTAGCAGAAGAAATAGCACCCAAAAACAAAACTTTCCAAGATAACAACTTAATATCTATGGAATGTAGAGGTTCAAACGGAAACCCCTTGAAGAACTGAAAGAACTAGATTTAAACTCCAGGGAGGAGTCAAAGGTCTGTAAACAGGCTTGATCCTAACCAGAGCCTGAACAAATGCTTGAACATCTGGCACAGCTGCCAGTCGTTTGTGTAATAGGACAGATAAAAGCAGAAATCTGTCCCTTTAGAGAACTCGCTGATAATCCTTTATTCCAAACCCTCTTGTAGAAAGGAAAGGATCTTAGGGATTTTGATCTTATTCCATAAGAATCCCTTGGATTCACACCAGCAGATATATCTTTTCCATATTTTATGGTATATTTTTCTAGTTACCGGTTTTCTGGCTTGAACTAGAGCATCTATCACCGAATCTGAAAACCCACGCTTTGATAGAATCAAGCGTTCAATTTCCAAGCCGTCAGCTGGAGGGAGACCAGATTTGGATGTTCGAATGGACCCTGTACAAGAAGATCCTGTCTCAAAGGTAGCTTCCATGGTGGCACCGATGACATATTCACCAGGTCTGCATACCAAGTCCTGCGTGGCCACGCAGGAGCTATCAAGATCACAGAGGCCCTCTCCTGCTTGATCCTGGCTACCAGCCGGGAATGAGAGGAAACGGTGGAAACACATAGGCTAGGTTGAAGGTCCAAGTCGCTACTAGTGCATCCACTAGAGTCGCATTGGGATCCTTGGATCTGGACCCGTAGCAAGGAACCTTGAACGTTCTGACGAGACGCCATCAGATCCATATCTGGAATGCCCCATAATTGAGTCAACTGGGCAAAGATCTCCGGGTGGAGTTCCCACTCCCCCGGATGGAATGTCTGACGACTCAGATAATCCGCCTCCCAGTTTTCCACACCTGGGATGTGGATCGTAGATAGGTGGCAGGAGTGATCCTCTGCCCATTTTATTATTTTGGTCACTTCTTTCATCGCCAGGGAACTCCTTGTTCCCCCCTGATGATTGATATAAGCAACAGTCGTCATGTTGTCTGATTGGAATCTTATGAATCTGGCCTTTGCTAATTGAGGCCAAGCCCTGAAAGCATTGAATATCGCTCTCAGTTCCAGAATGTTTATCGGGAGAAGAGACTCATCCCGAGACCATAGTCCCTGAGCTTTCAGGGATTCCCAGACTGCGCCCCAGCCCACTAGACTGGCGTCGGTCGTGACGATGACCCACTCTGGTCTGCGGAAGCTCATTCCTGGGAACAGGTAGGTCCAGGGTTAGCCACCAACGGAGTGAGTCTCTGGTCTTCTGATCTACTTGAATCACTGGGAGACAAGTCCTGTATAGTCCCCATTTCCACTGTTTCAGCATGCACAGTTGTAATGGTCTTAGATGAATTCGCGCAAAAGGAACTATGTCCATTGCTGCCAACCCATCAATCCTACTACTTCCATGCACTGAGCTACGGAAGGACGTGGAATAGAATGAAGAACTTGACAAAGCGTTTAGAAGTTTTGACTTTCTGACTTCTGTCAGGAAAATCCTCATTTCTAAAGAATCTATTATTGTTCCCCAAGAAGGGAACTCTTTGTCGACGGAGACAGGGAACTTTTTTCTATGTTCACCTTCCATCCGTGAGATCTGAGAAAGGCCAGAAACGATGTCTGTGTGAGCCTTTGCCTTTGAAAGAGACTAAGCTTTGAATTAGAATGTCGTTCCAAGTACGGTACTACTCCAATGCCCCTTGGTCTTAGAACCGCTAGAAGGGATCCGTGTAACCTTTGTGAAAATCCTTGGAGCAGTGGCTAACCCGAATGGGAGGGCACAACTGGTAATGCTTGTCAGAAAGCGAACCTTAGGAACAGATGATGTTCTTTGTGGATAGGAATATGTAGATACGCATCCTTAGATCCACGGTAGTCATAAAATTGACCTTCCTGGATTGTGGGTAGAATCGTTCGAATGGTTTCCATTTTGAACGATGGTACTCTGAGAAATTTGTTTAGGATCTTTAAATCCAGAATTGGTCTGAAAGTTCCCTCTTTTTTGGGTAACTACAAACAGATTTGAGTAAAATCCCATTCTTGTTCCGCCGTTGGAACTGGGTGTATCACTCCAATCTTTAACAGGTCTTCTACACAATGTAAGTATGCCTGTCTCTTTATTTGGTTTGAGTATAGTGAGAACATGTGGAACCTTCCCCTTGGGGGTAGTTCTTGAATTCCAGAAGATAACCCTGAGAAACTATTTCTAGTGTCCAGGGATCCTGAACATCTCTTGCCAAAGCCCTGAGCAAAGAAGAGAGAGTCTGCCCCCTACTAGATCCAGGTACCCTGATCGGGGGCTACTCCTTCATGCTGTTTTGTTAGCAGCATGCAGGCTTCTTGGCTGCTTACCCTTGTTCCAGCCTTGCATCGGTTTCCAGGCTGGTTTTGGTTTGAGAGGCATTACCCTCTTGTTTAGAGGATGCAGAGTTAGAGGGCCGGTCCGTTCCTGAAATTGCGAAAGGAACGAAAATTAGACTTATTCTTGGCTTTGAAAGGCCTATCTTGTGGGGGGCATGGCCCTTTTCCCCCAGTGATGTCTGAAATAATCTCTTTCAATTCTGGCCCAAAGAGAGTCTTACCCTTGAAAGGGATATTAAGCAATTTTTGTCTTGGAAGATACATCCGCTGACCAAGACTTTAGCCAAAGCGCTCTGCTGCGCCACAATTGCAAACCCTGAATTTTTCCGCCGCTAATCTAGCTAGTTGCAAAGTGGCATCTAAAATAAAAGAATTAGCCAACTTGAGGTGGTGAACTCTGTCCATAACCTCCTCATACGGAGTCTCTCTACTGAGCGACTTTTCTAGTTCCTCGAACCAGAACCAACGCTGCTGTAGTGACAGGAACAATGCACGAAATGGGTTGCAGGAGGTAACCTTGCTGTACAAAAATCTTTTAAGCAAACCCTCAATTTTTTATCCATAGGATCTTAGGAAAGACAATTATCCTCGATAGGAATAGTAGTGCGCTTGTTTAAAGTAGAAACTGCCCCCTCGACCTTAGGGACTGTTTGCCATAAGTCCTTTCTGGGGTCGACCATAGGAAATAATTTCTTAAATATAGGAGGGGGGACAAAAGGTATGCCGGGCTTCTCCCACTCCTTATTCACTATATCCGCCACCCGCTTGGGTATAGGAAAAGTGTCAGGGTGCACCGGAACCTCTAGGAACTTGTCCATCTTGCATAATTTTTCTGGAATGACCAGGTTGTCACAATCATCCAGAGTAGATAACACCTCCTTAAGCAGTGCGCGAAGATGCTCTAATTTAAATTTAAATGTCACAACATCAGGTTCTCGCCCTGTTGAGAAATTTTACCTGAATCTGAAATTTCCCCATCCGACAAAACCTCCCTCATGACCACTTCAGATTGTGTGAGGGTATGACAGAGCAATTATCGTCGGCGCCCTCCTGCTCTACAGTGTTTAAAACAGAGCAATCACGCTTTCTCTGATATGCAGGCATTTTGGATAAAATATTTGCTATGGAGTTATCCATTTACTGCCGTTTAATTGTTGCATAGTAATAAGCATTGGCGCGCTAGAAGTACTAGGGGCCTCCTGCGTGGGCAAAACTGGTGTAGACACAGAAGGAGATGATGCAGAACTATGTCTACTCCCTTCATCTGATGAATCATCTTGGGCAACTTTACTATCTGTGGCAATACTGTCCTTACTTCGTTTGGACGCTATGCGCACAATTATCACACAATTTTGAAGGGGGACACACATTGATCATTGATTCAAACATATAGAACATAGCTTATCTGAAGGTGCAGACATGTTAAACAGGCTTAAACTTGTCAAAAAAGTACAAAAACCGTTTTAAAACAAAACCGTTACTGTCTCTTTAAATTTTAAACAGTGCACACTTTATTACTGAATATGTGAAAAAGTATGAAGGAATTGTTCAAAATTGTCACCACAGTGTCTTAAAGCATTCAAAGTATTGCACACCAATTTTCAGAGCTTTAACCCTTAAAATAAAGAAACCGGAGCCGGTTACAGTTTTAACCCCTCTACAGTCCCAGCTACAGCCTTTGCTGCGACTTTACCAAACCCAGGGGGGAATACGATACCAGATGAAGCCTTCTAGGAACTTTTCCAACTACTTTCAGATCCTCACACATGCATCTGCATGTCTTGCTCTCAAAAGTAACTGCGCAGTAATGGCGCGAAAATGAGGCTCAGCCTACAACTGGGAAGGCCCTTCCTGACTGGAAAGGTGTCTAACACAGTGCCTGACGTTAAAAAACGTTCCCCAAGCTTATAAGTGTGAATTACAAGCATAAACATGTATAAAATGCCCAAATAAAGCAATCGATTTTGCCCATAAAAGTGTCTACCAGTTTTATAGCCATATTAAGCCCCTTTATTCTGTTTTGAGACTAAGAAAATGGCTTTACCGGTCCCCCATGAGGGAAAATGACAGCCTTCCAGCATTACACAGTCTTGTTTAGAAATATGGTAGTCATACCTTAAACAGAAAAGTCTGCTAACTGTTTTCCCCCAACTGAAGCTACTTCAATCTCAACAGTCCTATGTGGAAACAGCAAACGATTTTAGTTACTGTCTGCTAAAATCATCTTCCTCTCACAAACAGAACTCTTCATCTTTTTCAGAGTAAATAGTACATACCAGCACTATTTTAAAATAACAAACTATTGATAGTAAGAATTAAAAAACTACAACTAAACACCACATACTCATAACCATCTCCGTGGAGATGGTTGCCAGTGCAACGGCAAAGAGAATGACTGGGGTGGGCGGAGCCTAGGAGGGACTATATGGGACAGCTTTGCTGGGACTCTTTGCCATTTCCTGTTGGGAAGAGATTTCCCACAAGTAAGGATGACGCCGTGGACCGGACACACCAATGTTGGAGAAATTTTAAATCCTTTTAAAAAAGTAACCCTGATACAAAAACCTGTAAAACTATGGAATAATAAAAGCTGGGATGTGATTTTCAGATGTAAAAAGACTAAGATGGAAAACTATTTTAAAGTCATATATAATCTAGTATCAATAATCATCAAAAACAAAGCGCTCCAGACAACCCATTGTAAGAAAATTGCAGACTCTACAAGTAATTTCTGCATGGTTTATTTTCATGTCTGTACCAATTAATTCAGGATAATAATTCAGATTCTATTTAACAAAGCATGCTAGCGGAAAATAAATAAGTGTCCAGGAGGTGAGTGCAGTTGCGTCTCTGGAGTGTTGCAGGTCTATGTTACCATGGTTCCCTCCACAATACAGAAAAACAAAATTTATGCTTACTGATAAATTTCTTTCTTTTGCGATGTACCAATTCCACGGATTCATCCTTACTTGTGGAATATTATCCTTCTAATAAGGAAGTGGCAAAGAGAGCACCACAGCAGAGCTGTCTTTATAGCACCCCCATTAACTCCACCCCCAGGTCATTCAACTGAAGGCCAAGGAAGAAAAAGGAGAAACTATAAGGTGCCGGAGGGTGACTGAAGTTTTTAATAAAAAAATACCAATCTGTCATGAATAGACAGGGCGGGCCGTGGACTCGGTACATCGCAAAAGAAGACATTTATCAGTAAGCATAAATTTTGTTTCCTTTTGCAATGATGTACCGAGTCCATGGATTCATCCTTTACTTGTGGGATACAATACCAAAGCTACAGGACACGGATGACTGGAGGGAACAAGACAGATGGTTTAAACAGAAGGCCTCCACTGCTTGAAGAACTTTTCTCCCAAAATAGCCTTCCGAAAGAAGCAAAGGTATCAAATTTGGAAAATTTGGAAAAGGAATGAAGCGAAAGACCAAGTCGCAGCCTTACAAATCTGTTCAACAGAAGCATCATTTTTAAAAGCCCATGTGGAAGCCACCGCTCTAGTAGAGTGAGCTGTAATTCTTTCAGGAGGCTGTCTGTCCCCTACATAGGATCTTTGAAAGCACAACTGTTCTCAATAGGTATAGTTGTACGCTTAGCCAGGGTAGAATAGCTCCCTCCACCTTAGGGACCGTCTACCACGAGTCCCGCACGGCGTCTGATATGGGAAATATTTTCTTAAAAGTAGGAGGGGGAGCGAATGGAATACCTGGTCTATCCCACTCCTTAGTAACAATTTCCGACATCCTCTTAGGGACTGG
The DNA here is from genome assembly GCF_027579735.1 of Bombina bombina. NCBI lineage: Eukaryota > Metazoa > Chordata > Amphibia > Anura > Bombinatoridae > Bombina > Bombina bombina. Next base: position 1,101,553,087 of record NC_069501.1, read on the forward strand.
AAAAACATCAGTGTAGGCAGGAACCTCTAGGAATCTGTCCATTTTACACAATTTCTCTGGAAGTACAATAGGGTCACAATCATCCAGAGTATCTAAAACCTCCCTGAGCAATAAGCGGAGGTGTTCTAGTTTAAATTTAAAAGCCGTCATATCTGAGTCTGTCTGAGGGAACATATTTCCTGAATCAGAAATCTCTCCCTCAGCCAGCAAATCCCTCACTTCAGAACATTGTGAGGGTACATCGGATATGGCTAATAAAGCGTCAGAGGGCTCAGCGTTAGTTCTCACACCAGACCTACTGCGCTTCCCCTGCAACCCAGGCAGCTTAGATAAAACCTCTGTGAGGTATCTTGCAGGGTGAAAGAATTAGACGCACTAGAAGTACTTGGCGTCGCTTGTGCGGGCGTTAACGGTTGTGAAACTTGGGGAGAATTAGATGGCATAACCTGATTCCTTTCTGACTGAGAATCATCCTGCGACATACTTTTATTAGCTAAAATATGTTATTTACAATTTATTGACCTTTCAGTGCATGAGGGACACATTCTAAGTGGAGGTTCCACAATGGCTTCTAAACATATTGAACATTAACTTTCCTCAATGTCAGACATGTTCAACAGGCTAGTAATGACAACAAGCATGAAAACACTTTATTTAGTGAAAAAAATAACAATCTTAAAAAACGGTACTGCGCCTTTAAGAGAAAAAAAGCATACACGTTCTGCAAAACAGCCTAAACATGCACCAAATTTTTCAAAATTTTGTAAGCAGACACAAAATATGTAGTTAAGATTGGCCAACAAGGTATTTTAACAATTAACCCTTTAATGTGCAAACCGGATTGAAAATAGGCCCAGATCCGGAAAAAACACCCCCTGCTGCCCTACCTGCCCTCAAGGATAGTAAATGTGGGGTTAAAGCTTCAATGTCTTGCTAAAGGCTCAACTATGAGCTGAAACTTCGACTTCTGACTTTTTATGAAGATTTCCTAATAAAAGTTTAAGGATGTTATAATACCTGCGAGTGCCCTTACATAAAGATATTATTCTATATGATTTTTTTGGGATTGCACCCGGGTTATGTGAAGATAATAGTGGTAGAGTGCTTGGCAACAGACTGCGCTATATATATATATATATATATATATATATATATAAATATATATATATATATATATATATATATATATATATATATATATATATATATAAAAGAGCAATAGAGTTACTGTATAGTACATTTTATAGTACATCTATAAAAGTACATACGTTTTGTTTCCCTAAAAGTACTCTGCACATATTGTTATCCATGAACCAGAAGACTCTGGGTAAGATATGCACATTTGATCAACAATAACTCCTGCTTTTTGCTGTGTTCAAGTACAGTGATACCCTTTATGGGGGAGGTGCAGAAAGAAAAAAAAAAACTTTTTCACAGCTGTTTCAAGCTCATTAGCTCTCATCAAAAGAAGAAAGGTTTGATTTTCTGCTAAGTGAAGCTCATTTCCAGGGCAAAAATAATATTCCTTTAAGTTATGGTGGAAATATGTTCTCTGGAGTAATCATGCTTCACTATCTGGCAGCCTGATGGAATAATTTGAATGTGGAGGATGACAGGAGAACAATACCTATGATAGTATATATTGCCTACAGTAAGGTTTGGTGAAGGAGCAATTCAACTCTGGGTTGTTTTTCAGGGTTTGGCCTAGGTCCCTACGTTCCAGAGATGGGTCATCATAATACAAATAATTCAAAGATATTTTAGACAATCTGGAGCTTCCAACAATGTGGCAACAGTTTGGAGAAGGTAATTTGCTGTTCCAACAAGACTGTGTCCCTTTGCTCAAAGCAAGGTCTATGGTTTGATGACTTTGGTGTGGAGGAACTTCAGAAGTCTGCACAGAGCCCTGACCTCAACACTTAACACCTTTGAGATGAACTGGAAGACCTTCACATCCAACATCAGTGTCTGACTTTACAAATAATCTTTAGGCTGAATTCTCACACACACACACACACAGTGGTTGTTCTAGCCACAAATGGTGGTGCCAACTACATATTAATGCTGATGGTTTTGGAATGGGATGTTTAACAAGCTCATTTAGGTGTGCTGGTCAGGTGTCAACATATTTTTCACCATATATTTGTGCACTATATGCCCTGTTCATGATTGTAGTAGGTAAGAATGTAGAGCTCCCATACTGTCTCACATGTATTGGAACAGTCACAGCTAGAGAGTTCTGTCCCACTGCCCTCCCATCAATCTACCTTCCCTATAAATGTCCCAGCTTCACAAAATTAAACAATGGGCTTCCTAGCCATGCCTTAGCTCCAAATAGACCATTAACGCCCTCACCTATAGCATACTGGCTCCCACCACTAAGAATCCAACCATACTACCCGGCCATGGCTCCACCAGCAGGTGTTAAAAACACATTCATAGAAATGACCAAGTAGATGAAAGGAAACCAGAAGAGCAGGAAGTGCAAAACAAGTTCTGACATCAAAAGAAGGGTGGGTCTCATGGACTCAAACATGAAAGAGATTAATTTATCAGGTAAGCATAAATGTTACATTATTTCATAAGGTGGTGAGAGTCCACATGTTATACCCAAGCAGTGAAATCCACAAAAACACCATGTTGGGGGCGGGGGCACAATACAGTTAAGGCAGGCAGGTTACAGATCAGACAAAGTGGTATGCAGTACTTTCCTGTCAAAAGGCACCCCAGATCACATCAAATGGTAAAACATAGTAAAAGTGTGAAGAGAGGACCAAGTAGCTGCTTTGACATTTTGGTCTACAAGAGCTTTATGACTAAAAACCCAAGAAATAGTTACTGCTCTAGATGAATGAGCAGTAATGTGTTCAAGGGTAGTCTTCCTCATGACAAAATATGCCTTGCAAATTATAGCTTTAAGGTCCAGAAAAAAGAATTAACAAAGAAGAAGAAAATCTACTTTTATGTGACCTCCACAAAAAATATTAATATTCTACAGAGTAGTAACTGGTCGAATAACTGGTTTGATTCTGATTAAGTACTTCACAAAGGTCTGTATAACAGGAATATTGGCAATCTTTTTATTTCACAGATGAATCCAAAATCTGACCCATAAGGGAACTAGCTGATGAGCTTTTTTCCAAACTGTCCTGAAGAAACAAACTGTATCCTTTGTTTGCATTTCAGGATAAAAAGGTTTTCCAACCCTTATACTAGGTGATGAATTGCGAAGCCATCAATTCAGTGTTTTTAGATCCTGATGAAAGAAAGGTCTTTTGGAGAGGTCACGAATGAGAGGATGACTAAGTCACAAGGTCATTTGAATTGGCTCTGCATATCAAGTCAACCCCCCGAGCAATCAGTATTGCCGACGCTTGTTCTTGTTTGATCCTGGATATCACAATGGATAGCAACACAAATGGAGGACATTAATAATTACATTGAACAACCAGGAAACAACTAGTGCATCTATCAGATCTGCCTGAAGATGTGGGGAAGTTTGTGTTTTAAATGAGAAGCCATTAGGTATATCGCTCTAGTAGACCCCACTATCTGGTTGACTACCGCCTGGTTCAGAGACCACTTCCACAGGTGAAGACACTGGTGACTGAGAAAATTTGCCTCTCAATTTTTCACTCCCAGGATGCGAATGACTGAAATCATGAAATGGTGACTTTCTGCCCATCTTATTATATAGGACACTTTTTTCATTGTTGTGGGTAAATCAATAATATTGTCTTACTGGAATTATAGGAAAGATTTCTACCTAAGTTTGGGCAAACTCTGAAGAGCCCTAAATATTGCATAAAGTTCCAGGATGTTTATTGGTAACCGTGCCTACTGAAGAGAACACACTACCTGTACTCTCTGAGGGCCCCAGACCCCTCCCCAAGCCCTTAGGCTGGTGTCTGTAGTGATCTCTGTTCAAACTGGCCAAAGGAAGGAGGCCTCCTGAATAAGGAATTAATGAGTCTGCCACCATGTTAAGGAATGTCTGGTCTTGAGATCTAATAGGATCTTCTGAGACAGGCTCTTATTTGAAGAACAGCCCGATTGCGAGTAAAGGACAATTGTAGTCAGGGTGCCAGATAGAGAGCTATAGGTTCCCTGAGCTCGCACCATGGTTAAAGGGACAGTCTACACCAGAATTTGTATTGTTTTAAAAGATAGAAAAATCCCTTTATTACCCATTCCCCAGTTTTGAATAACCAACACAGCTATAATAATATACTTTTAACCTCTGTGATTATCTTGTATCTAAGCCTCTACAAACTGCCCCTTTATTTCAGTTCTTTTGACAGACTTGCAGTTTAGCCAATCAGTGCCTGCTCCCAGATAACTTCACGTGCACGAGCACAGTGTTATCTATATGAAATACGTGAACTAACACCCTCTAGTGGTGAAAAACTGTTAAATGCATCTGAAAAGAGGTGGCCTTCAAGGTCTAAGAAATTAGCATATGAACCTCCTAGGTTAAGCTTTCAACTAAGAATAAGAAGAGAACAAAGCAAAATTGGTGATAAAAGTCAATTGGAAAATTGTTTAAAATTACATGCCCTATCTGAATCATGAAAGTTTATTTTGGTCTAGACTGTCCTTTTAACAAGGCTTCTAGGACTTTGGTTAACACTCTGTGTGCTGTTGCAAGACCAAATGGAAGTGCCACAAACATATAATGTCTGTTTAGGATGGCAAAACTTAGGAATGTGACTGGCCTTAATGTATTTTTTAAGAAGCTATTAACATGCAAAAATATTACATAGAATTACATAATCAACAAAATTCTACATCTTGGTCTAATACCTAGATAATGAATACCAGATGAGATCCCCTCCCAAAAGGGGGCATGGATAGAAATAACCACACCCCTTTTACATATATGAAGATCTCGCTTTCTTATTCCTCAGTCCTAGACTGTCCA
>NC_069501.1:1101563007-1101643007 GCF_027579735.1 Bombina bombina
TCTCCTAAGAGACTGAATGCGAACATAAACTTTGCCTGCTGCTACCGTAAATAATACAGATGGTGGTGGTTGTCCGTTTTATTTCTACCTTCTCCTTGAAATATGAAACACATACAACTAGGGTGTTAGTAAATTCATCCAATGTAACAAAAAAAAGTTTTTTGGTAATGAATTTAGTGAATAACTATTTTGGGACACCTAGCACTTTGATACCCATGAGTATAGATAGGGCTAGTATATTGGTGAGTCACCGAAGATTGTTGTTTAATTTTGCTTAGAGATTTTATATAATGATGAATAGTTTAATTTGTAATATATGTATATATTGTTCTGTCAGTTCAGCCTCAGATGCTTTCCTCGTACCGAACGCTAGTGTGACACTGAAGTTTCCATCGGACGGGTGCATTGTGTATTTCATTGCCATGGCAACGGGTGATGTGGTTGATGTTTTCCACTTGCACACACTGATAACGTCACTTAGGAGCGTCAACACTATTGACGCATGTTGCCTTGTGATGATCGGAGGACTGATTGTTTCTGAAAACAGCTGATACTGATCTAAGTATTTGGTATGGGGTATTTAAGTAATGGGTTTGTATATTGTTAGTTATGTCTGCACGGCCTCCATTGCAGAACCCAAAGTCGTTCTATTTAACCTTCCCATGAGCTTCAAATGCAAAATCAAAAAGAATTTAGGACAAGTACTCCTAAATGCTGAATGACAATTAGTAACTAAATTTTGGAAATATCCTGACCTTCCATCTATTCTCAATTGGAAGGAGAGGATGAATAAAACTCTCCTTTTAGAGAGATTTCAATATATGAAAACAGACCAGTTAGATACATTTTATGATATATTGGGTTTTTTTTGTTTTTTGTTTTTTTATATTTTTTATTGAGGTGAAAAATTGGCATACAAACAAAAAATTGCAGCAGTATACAGTAGAAATCTAGAATGGCTTATAACAGGGTACAATGCGTAAATTCTAGGTTGATAAACATTACATGTGGTCTCAATCACGTTAAGCAATACGTAAAACATCTTCATCTGCCACATGGATAAAAGACAAATAATACAATAGGTCACTGAAATGCCAATAAAAGTATAGAACCTTCATATTTATCTAAACGGCCGCTCTTGGGCCTCAAAACAAACAATATTAAACAGCTATAACGGAAGGTTACACCAAGGATAAGAGGCCCCTTTTGGACCCCATCATGAAAACCTCAGATTTTAGTATAATTGCGTATATAGGATTGGTATAAAACACGCTTAAGTAAGTAAATTTAATTTAACAGGGTACCAATCCTGGCTTGCCATTAGGTACCCTGTCAGTATACAAGTTAAAAATGTGGAAGGCTCAGACATCTCGGCCGCAGATGTCCAAGCTCCCGGTGGCATGTAAACTAGTAGGGAACACCATAGCAGTGATCCCCTTAAGAGAGTATACATAGCAGGCTAACACATGTAGAGGGAGGGAAAAAGGACATTGGTTGGTAATTTAGTTGAGCCATAAATAGTACCGTAGTACACATCCAATTCAGCACAGAAAAAACAACCCTCAAGGGGAGCATTTATAACTACTTAACATAATAAACTTGTCCAGTTGGAAACAAGGTATAATAAACATCATATCTTTCACTCAAAATCCATATAGACTATATATATATATTTTTGTAAGCACAAACCCACACTGCTAACGCCCAAAAGTTCAGTTGCACCCTGAAATTGCTATCCCCATAATATATTGCCATAGTTAGCAGTAAATAGCATATTACATTCACTTTATGTAAATTTAACAAAAACCCTAAGGGCAGTAGGCTATGGCAGAATACTGACATAATGCTGATAATCAGAGACTCAAATGCTGGCTTGCAAAAATGAGGTACATAGGTAAGGTTAAGCTATGGACATGACGCACTCTGGGAAAACTAATCAATATCTTGTGGTAGGTGACATGTTTAGAAGCCTACACATTTGGATTAAAATAACGGGTGAACATATGCATTTCTATATTGCAACCAGTGGAGATTAAACACAGTCCGGTAAAATACAAACATGTCTGTCCCAGAATATTTTACCGCTGCAGGGGTCCAGCTGGGAGTATATGTGCTAGCCGATACCGGCCCTATGAGAAGTTGGTGGATTTCCCTGTAGCGTTAGTGTCTGAGCCGAAATTACCCCACAGTCAAACAGCACCAAGAAGAGAGTCAGCTTAAGAAGTAGAAAAACGGACATTGTATGGGCCAAATAGAGCGGCATGTATTGAAGGGGGATTTGCACCCCTACTGACTTCGTATCTATTGTTGCGCTGTGCAGTTTCAGGGACCCGCCGTTATGTCCGTGAGTCAAATCTGGAGTGAGAGCTGTGGGTGGGTTTGTACTGGTGTGAGGGAGGGTGTCCGCAGCTACGGTAGTACTTACTGCCCCACCAGCTGCCGGAAAATCAAGATGGCCTGGTTCTTTTGATGTGTCGCCCGTCTGTTCCACCATTGCTGTGTTGCAGTCAGGGGGAAAGCGCCGGGGCCCCGCAGCGCCACTCCCATCTCGTTCACTTAAGATAGACTCAGCAAGGTCGGGCTGCTGAGGCCGACAGCCGCCATTTCTTTGAGGAGCAGCATACAGCTTGTCAGCCAGACTAGCGTGGTGGCTTTCGAGTAGGTATCTTATCTCCTCCAAAAAAGGGAGATGGAATCATCATAGTGCAGGATAGGTCGGAACCCTTGAGAGATAGAAGGTTTACAGCTGCCTGTGAGTGGGGTAGATGGCTAGAGGTCTGCAAGATGGCGGCTCTCTCCCTCAACTCTGTAGTGTATAGCAGTGATGGAAGGCTGGTGCAGTCTCTCCGGACCCCAAAAAGTTCACAGGAATACGCTTTCAGTTCTTAGGTCTATCCACCTAGGTTCAGGGTTGAAAAAGATCACAATAAAGTGTAGAAAGACATCTAAATTAAGATCCTGGGCCCGGGAGCTGCACCAGAACACGTCCTATCAGCTCTGCAGTTGGCTCCGCCCCCCTTTTTTGTTTTTTTTATTGTAATTTTTATTGAGGTTTAATCAAGACATATATACAACATATGGTAATAAGACGTGGTTACATAGTCGTTCCATACACTCAATACATTAGTCAAAGTTGTATAAGAGGCATGCTGCTAGTGACAAGAAGAATGTATATTGTGGCCTTTTTGGAAATAAAATAAACACAGTCTCATACACTTAAAAACAGAGGTGGATGCATGTAATAACCTACGTTAAATTATAGTGTTGTATATGCTTAAGACTCTCCAAGTTCACAGGAGGTCACTTTTGGACCTTATATAATAATATAATAATTAACCATATAGAGAGTATCATGCTACTAAAGTGACCTCTCTTGGGTCACAATGAACCTCATATTTGTTTTTCATTGGTATTTAAACGCTTTGGTATATCTAAAGGCAAACAGCACAGGGGAATTCTACAAAAACAGAAGATCTGTAAGACAAGGCAAGAGGTTGCAATGCATAATACCTGCAGATTTGATGGCGTAAATTTTGACATAAATAACCTTAGCTCCCCATCATGAGGATCATTTAGGAGCCTAGCATACAAGTTGCTATTGAAGAGGTGGGATAACAATTTTATGCATGGTATTGGCAAACATTACATAACAGGGTATGAAAAAGACTATACTGCCTATCCTGACATTAAAAACTGGGCTGTTGGAAAGGAGAAACGACTGAGGAGCCACCATAAACAAAGTAGGGAGCATGGCAATAGTAGTGAAACTAAGCTAAAACAATATCATGCAACGCTGCGGTTCAAATTTGGTAGCTTTCATTGATTTGGGCTAACTAAACAGACACAGCATAGGCAGTTTTTGACAAATAAATTGTGGATATTGTGGTTGGTAATACTTTTAACTATTTACATAATATGCTGCCGACATGCCAAGAAACATCTACAATTGATGATCATGTCAGTGTTTGGCTGGGTAATCTTATAAAGTCAGCTGCAAAGTCTGGCACCCCCAGAGCAACACCAACAAAAACAACCGCATCCGTGGCTCCAAATGTCTATAACTCTGTAGCCAAAAACAGAGCGTCCTTACCCCACTCCTATCCTGTAACGTAGGCAGTGCCATCCGACCCCCATTTTGAGGCAGTAGGCTGCGGGAACAATATCTCTCAATCTCCTCATGGAGGGCTGTGGACTAACAGGTCCGGATCGCTGTAAGCAGCAAAGTTCCATTGTGAGCGGTGAAAGGGGGCAATTAGTCCCTGGTGTAGTTGCTCTGCTAAGCTGGATATGGTAGTATGCCTTGCGCTGCTGCTCGGTTAGTCCTTGAGGTAGGCGATGCCAGCCCGTCAACCCACAATCTAACGGTAGACTCATCTCTCCGTTATAGATATTTGACTGGGCAGAGTCAGCAGACTAATATCGCACCCGCACGCCAGAGCCACTCCAATCTGGTATTGTAGTTTGTCGGCCATTTTCTTCGCACAGCTGTCGCTTTGTGCCTAGGTCAGACTCTCTTGTGCCAATACCCTCCTCAGCTTTTGCTTTGAGAGTCGCTATGTGTCAGGCGATGCAGACGTCGACCTCCCCAGCTCACCCCACTTCATCTCACAGGTAGGGAGTGACTCATCTGCATCTTGCAGGCTGGTATCCCGCTTCTGGCTTGATTCTGTGTCAGGCGGAGGGGTATGAGTCACGTCAGAACACAATATCCCGAGTACATGCTCCTCAAACTTGTCAAGGTGAATAGCCAGAAGGCTCTCAATAGTATATTACACTCTGTAGACCACATCATTTTCAGTTTCTCTCCTGTACTGTAAGATGTAAAGGGAAAAGAAAAACAGCGTAAAAGCTGCTCATACCCGTTCTAAGATTTACAGGGGGGTGTTGAGGACTGCTCCTTATGAGAGTTGCCACAGGCCTCAACGCTCCGGATCGACAATCTGGTGCTAATTTCAGCTCAATAGATTCAGTACGCTCTGTGTAGTTCAGAGACCTTAGTTTAAAGTACAGATGGCTTCATAAACTGCTGATAGTTGGCAAATTATCTGCATTCCACACGCAGCTACCGATATTGCTGCCATTCAAGGTGCTGCCCAGAGACACGCCCATGATATGTTGTTTTATTGGGAATTGTATTATAAAGTAAAATAAATAACTGATCCTCTCCCTTACTTTTTACTCTTTCCTGGGCCCAGCCTACACATGTACAGGGTGTTGATATTTAGTCTAGAACATACTAAAAGGTTCCTTTGCCCCTTATAAATATTAGTACTCTTAAATATGTAATTGTTTGCTCTTTTAAAGGGCAGCTAATCCCTGGTTCTACCATGTAAATGTTGAGTTTCCTATCTATGACTTCGGCAATATTTTTTTTAAATGATTGTGTTTGTCTTAAACTGTATTCACATTATTATTTTTCTTTGATATTTGTATTATAGTCAAACTAGTTAATACCTTGCTGGATGGGCATTATTCAAATGGACTTATCTACTATATTGAATACAAGACTGTATACCTGGACTCCAGCAGGAACTTTGACCATTGATTATAATTGTTATGGTCATAAACTTGCCGCTTCGTATCATCAGCTGGCTACTAAATGGTTTAATTGTACCTTTTTTTCTTGTTATATGTATTTAGTTGAAAAGCTAATAAAAAAATAAAAAACTTAAAGGACCACTTAATGCAGTAGAATTGCATAATTAACAAGTGCATAATAAAAAAAGACACTGCAAGAACATATACACTGAATTTCAAATAAACAGATATTGTTTCTGACAAATGTATTTATTCTCCTATTTTGCCGGCCCCCTGTATCATGTGACAGACATCAGCCAATTACAGACTAGTAATACGTATACCCTCTGAGCTTGCGCACATGCTCAGTAGGATCTTGTTCCCCAGAAAGTGTGAACATAAAAAGACACTGCAAAATTGGAAAGTGTCTTAAAACTGCTGCTCCATCTGAATCATAAAAGTTTATTTTGACGTGAGTGTCCCTTTTAAATATAATAATAAAAATAATAATTTGCGATTTATATAGCGCTTTTCTCCCTGTGAGACTCAAAGTACTTTACAAATATACTGTACCAACATAAGACATAAAAGTTAGTAGTTTCTGAAGGTCAGATAAGCGGACTAAATGCCTGATGGAAGAGGTGGGTCTTTAGCTTTTTTTTTTAAAAGTCTGTAAGGACGGTGCCTCTCTGATTGCGCACGGTAAAGAGTTCCAGAAAGTAGGGGCAGCGTGGCAGAATGCTCTGGAGCCTGAGTTTGTCCTTATTCTTGGCACTGAGAGGAGGGATGTGTTGGCTGAACTAAGTGAACGGGATGGGATGTAGGGTGTCAGGAGCTCTTTCAGGTACTGTGGGCCTTGGTTGTTTAAGGCTTTGAAGGTCAGCAGGCAAATTTTAAAATATGTTCGCCATTTAATTGGAAGCCAATGCAGGGAGTGGAGCACAGGTGTTATGTGGCAGGAGCGAGTTTGATTGGTCAATAGTCTGGCTGCTGCGTTTTGTACCACCTGAAGGTGATGGAGTTCTTTTTTTGGGAGGCTCAAGTAAAGTGCATTGCAGTTAACTAGCCTAGAGGATACAAATGCATGGATTAATGTTGGCATATCATCCGGTGGAATTAAGTGTTGTATCCTGGCTATGTTTTTCAGATGAAAGTAGGCAGATTTTATTATGGAGGAAATCTACTGTTTAAAATATAGTCCAGCGTCAATCAGCACTCCGAGGTTTCGTACCTTTGCTGAACTAACGAGTTCAGAGCCTCCAAGCTCCAGGCCAGTTGGGTGATCGTGGGATATTATTGATGCCTGGGGTCCCCTCACCAAGAGTAACTCTGTTTTGTCCGGGTTCACTTTGAGCATTCATCCATTCTATGAGGTTTATGCGGCATGCTGGGTCTGTAGTATCTGGAGAAAAGGAGAAGTAGAGTTGTGTGTCATCAGCGTAACAATGATACCTTAGGCCATGTTGGTTAATGATGTCCCTCAGTGGTAGTAAGTAAATTGCGAATAGCATGGGAGACAGGATAGATCCTTGTGGAACTCCGCAGGCCAGTTCTGTTGGTTCTGATGAGCTTGATCCTGATATTACTCTCTGATCTACCAGCGAGGAAGGATTTAAACCAGTTAAGGACTGTGCCTCCTAGACCACAGATGTACTGCAAGCGCTCTATTAGAATCCTATGGTCAATGGCGTCAAATGCAGCTGAGAGATCCAGGAGGATTAGAATGGAGTAATCACCTTTGTCTCTTGCCATGAGGAGATCATTTAGCACTCGGACAAGCGCTGTTTCAGTGCTGTGGCAGCATCTGAAGCCTGACTGGAAAGGATCGAATATGTTTAGGCGAGATAGATGGGCTTCCAGTTGAGTTGCCACTACTTTTTCAATTATTTTCCCCAGAAATGGGAGGTTGGATACTGGTCTGTAATTAGTCATGCAGTCTGGGTCTAATAAAGGTTTCTTTAGGAGTGGTTTTACCACAGCTTCTTTTAGAGGATCTGGCAAGTCTCCTGTTTTTAGTGAACACTGCACTATTTTTGTGAGGACTGGGGCGAGTGTTTCAATGCATCCAGATATGAGCTGAGTTGGAGCAGGGTCTAAGTCACACGTAGTAGGGTGCAACTTCTGTATGGTGTTTTTAACTTTTTTTATATCCACATTTGTAAAAGTGGACCATAAACTGGGGCAGTCTGGCATTCCATTGTAGTGGATCTGGTGTGTAACTGTTTGGCCTGCTGTGATAGCGGTTCGGATTGAGGAAATCTTGTCTCTGAAGAAGTTTGCAAATGCTTCACATTTATCCTGAGAAAAGGTGGTGGGGATAAGCATGCATGCTGGTTTGCAGAGCCTTTCTACTGTGCGAAACAGTTGCCTGGGTCTATTGTGGGAGAGTGCAATTTTGCGTGATAAAAATGAAGATTTTTTCTGAGTTATCTTGGATTGATATTTATTTAGATGTTTGGTAAGAGCAGCTTTATCCTCTGGATCATGTGTTCTGCGCTACTTTCTCTCGAGCTTACGTCCTGTTTTTTTCTCTGATGGAGCTATCAAACCACGGTGCATTGTTGTGGGTTTGGACAGTGCGTATGCAAGATGGTGCAATGCTTTTTAGGGTGTCTCTCATGGTTTTGCTGTAGAGTCGGACTAAGGAGCTGGGGTCTTCGCAGGTGCCCATTAGTTCACTTAGATCCATATGTGATGCTACATCCAGTGGTGTCACCCCTTTTATTGAGTGGTGTTTGACCAGGTTCTGAGGCTGGTGTCTGGTTGATTGTGATGCAATGGAGAAGTGAATGGAGTGGTGGTGTGACCAGGTAACTGTGTTTACAGTTACTGGTGACACTTCTAGTGCAGACTGAAACACTAGATCAAGTGTATGACCTTTTCTGTGGGTGGGAGTGGTGACGATTTGTGTAAAGCCGAGTGTACTCATCAAGTTGAGGAGATCCTGCCCAAGCAGGGATAGGGTGTTGTCAATCCAAGTGTGGAAGTCTCCTAATATAAGCCATCTGGGGTGTTCAAGGATTAAGACAGCCAAAAGGTCTGAGAGTTCCTGAAAAAATCTCTTCCCATCTCCTGGGGGTCTGTATATTAGCAGTATTCGGAATCCTCTCTCTATTGAGAGGCTGGCAGCTACACATTCAAAAGATTGGGTTTTGTGGACTGATATTGGTCTGAGATTTAAGGATGATTTTGCACAGATCATAACTCCGCCTCCCTTGCGATCTTATCTCGGGTGGGGGAACACTGTGTAATTGTCTGGAATAGCTGCCTCTAGAATAGGCCCTGCATTTTCATCTAACCATGATTCAGTGATGCATGCTAATTCGCATGTTTCAATAAGGTCGGAAATAATAGCTGTTTTGTTCTTTATTGATCTGGCATTTCATAGGATTGCTCTGATAGGACAGTCTTGGGATTCTGAGTTTTTGCTCTGTACTTTGGAGACAACGTGTCTTCTAATAGGGATCACACAAAGAGATTTTCTTGATTTGATAGTGCGGTTTTTGTGGCTTTTAGGTTGGATCACTTCAATTGGGCTTGCGGGTGGACAGGGTGGTGGGGCAGCTGTGATAGTGTCAGGATATAGAACTTTAAATTTTGATTTTCCTCCACGACAGCCCCTGTTGGTCCCTTAGAAAATGCTGAGTGATTTTAGGGTAGCCACTAGTGAGGGACTAAGTGCTGCGACCGCTTTTTGGGGCCTTAAGGAGTGCAGATGTGAGGGCGTATAGGTGGTCATTCCCTCTGCAGTGAAGGGGTTAAAATAGCTTCTAGTATTTGTAGGAATGTTAGCAGTGGGGGCTGGTTACATTGCCCTGCTCTATAGGATTCAGGCCAGAGTGATGTGTGAGATTTTGCACTTCAGGCTGCATTGTAGATAACAGATAATAAAGCATGCAGGGGTTTTAAAACCAATGTATTTTAGTAAAAACAGAATTTATGTTTACCTGATAAATTTCTTTCTCCAACGGTGTGTCCGGTCCACGGCGTCATCCTTACTTGTGGGATATTCTCTTCCCCAACAGGAAATGGCAAAGAGCCCAGCAAAGCTGGTCACATGATCCCTCCTAGGCTCCGCCTACCCCAGTCATTCGACCGACGTTAAGGAGGAATATTTGCATAGGAGAAACCATATGGTACCGTGGTGACTGTAGTTAAAGAAAAATAAAATATCAGACCTGATTAAAAAAACCAGGGCGGGCCGTGGACCGGACACACCGTTGGAGAAAGAAATTTATCAGGTAAACATAAATTCTGTTTTCTCCAACATAGGTGTGTCCGGTCCACGGCGTCATCCTTACTTGTGGGAACCAATACCAAAGCTTTAGGACACGGATGAAGGGAGGGAGCAAATCAGGTCACCTAAATGGAAGGCACCACGGCTTGCAAAACCTTTCTCCCAAAAATAGCCTCAGAAGAAGCAAAAGTATCAAACTTGTAAAATTTGGTAAAAGTGTGCAGTGAAGACCAAGTCGCTGCCCTACATATCTGATCAACAGAAGCCTCGTTCTTGAAGGCCCATGTGGAAGCCACAGCCCTAGTGGAATGAGCTGTGATTCTTTCGGGAGGCTGCCGTCCGGCAGTCTCGTAAGCCAATCTGATGATGCTTTTAATCCAAAAAGAGAGAGAGGTAGAAGTTGCTTTTTGACCTCTCCTTTTACCTGAATAAACAACAAACAAGGAAGATGTTTGTCTAAAATCCTTTGTAGCATCTAAATAGAATTTTAGAGCGCGAACAACATCCAAATTGTGCAACAAACGTTCCTTCTTTGAAACTGGTTTTGGACACAGAGAAGGTACGATAATCTCCTGGTTAATGTTTTTGTTAGAAACAACTTTTGGAAGAAAACCAGGTTTAGTACGTAAAACCACCTTATCTGCATGGAACACCAGATAAGGAGGAGAACACTGCAGAGCAGATAATTCTGAGACTCTTCTAGCAGAAGAAATCGCAACTAAAAACAAAACTTTCCAAGATAATAACTTAATATCAACGGAATGTAAGGGTTCAAACGGAACCCCCTGAGGAACTGAAAGAACTAAATTGAGACTCCAAGGAGGAGTCAAAGGTTTGTAAACAGGCTTGATTCTAACCAGAGCCTGAACAAAGGCTTGAACATCTGGCACAGCTGCCAGCTTTTTGTGAAGTAATACCGACAAGGCAGAAATCTGTCCCTTCAGGGAACTTGCAGATAATCCTTTTTCCAATCCTTCTTGGAGGAAGGATAGAATCCTAGGAATCTTAACCTTGTCCCAAGGGAATCCTTTAGATTCACACCAACAGATATATTTTTTCCAAATTTTTGTGGTAAATCTTTCTAGTCACAGGCTTTCTGGCCTGAACAAGAGTATCGATCACAGAATCTGAGAATCCTCGCTTCGATAAAATCAAGCGTTCAATCTCCAAGCAGTCAGCTGGAGTGAAACCAGATTCGGATGTTCGAACGGACCCTGAACAAGAAGGTCTCGTCTCAAAGGTAGCTTCCAAGGTGGAGCCGATGACATATTCACCAGATCTGCATACCAAGTCCTGCGTGGCCACGCAGGAGCTATCAAGATCACCGACGCCCTCTCCTGCTTGATCCTGGCTATCAGCCTGGGGATGAGAGGAAATGGCGGGAACACATAAGCTAGTTTGAAGGTCCAAGGTGCTACTAGTGCATCCACTAGAGCCGCCTTGGGATCCCTGGATCTGGCCCCGTAGCAAGGAACTTTGAAGTTCTGACGAGAGGCCATCAGATCCATGTCTGGAATGCCCCACAGGTGAGTGACTTGGGCAAAGATTTCCGGATGGAGTTCCCACTCCCCCGGATGCAATGTCTGACGACTCAGAAAATCCGCTTCCCAATTTTCCACTCCTGGGATGTGGATAGCAGACAGGTGGCAGGAGTGAGACTCCGCCCAAAGAATAATTTTGGTTACTTCTTCCATCGCTAGGGAACTCCTTGTTCCCCCCTGATGGTTGATGTACGCAACAGTCGTCATGTTGTCTGATTGAAACCGTATGAACCTGGTCCTCGCAAGCTGGGGCCAGGCCTGGAGCGCATTGAATATCGCTCTCAGTTCCAGAATATTTATCGGTAGAAGAGATTCTTCCCGAGACCAAAGACCCTGAGCTTTCAGGGATCCCCAGACCGCGCCCCAGCCTATCAGACTGGCGTCGGTCGTGACAATGACCCACTCTGGTCTGTGGAACATCATCCCTTGAGACAGATTGTCCAGGGACAGCCACCAACGGAGTGAGTCTCTGGTCCTCTGATTTACTTGTATCTTCGGAGACAAGTCTGTATAGTCCCCATTCCACTGACTGAGCATGCACAGTTGTAATGGTCTTAGATGAATGTGCGCAAAAGGAACTATGTCCATCGCCGCCACCATCAACCCGATCACTTCCATGCACTGAGCTATGGAAGGAAGAGGAACGGAATGAAGTATCCGACAAGAGTCCAGAAGCTTTGTTTTTCTGGCCTCTGTGAGAAAGATCCTCATTTCTAAGGAGTCTATAATTGTTCCCAAGAAGGGAACCCTTGTTGACGGGGATAGAGAACTCTTTTCCACGTTCACTTTCCAGCCGTGAGATCTGAGAAAGGCCAGGACAATGTCCGTGTGAGCCTTTGCTTGAGGAAGGGACGACGCTTGAATCAGAATGTCGTCCAGGTAAGGTACTACTGCAATGCCCCTTGGTCTTAGCACCGCTAGAAGGGACCCTAGTACCTTTGTGAAAATCCTTGGAGCAGTGGCTAATCCGAAAGGAAGCGCCACGAACTGGTAATGTTTGTCCAGGAATGCAAACCTTAGGAACCGATGATGTTCCTTGTGGATAGGAATATGTAGATACGCATCCTTTAAATCCACCGTGGTCATGAATTGACCTTCCTGGATGGAAGGAAGGATAGTTCGAATGGTTTCCATCTTGAACGATGGGACCTTGAGAAATTTGTTTAAGATCTTGAGATCTAGGATTGGTCTGAACGTTCCCTCTTTTTTGGGAACTATGAACAGATTGGAGTAGAACCCCATCCCTTGTTCTCTTAATGGAACAGGATGAATCACTCCCATTTTTAACAGGTCTTCTACACAATGTAAGAACGCCTGTCTTTTTATGTGGTCTGAAGACAACTGCGACTTGTGGAACCTCCCCCTTGGGGGAAGTCCCTTGAATTCCAGAAGATAACCCTGGGAGACTATTTCTAGCGCCCAAGGATCCAGAACATCTCTTGCCCAAGCCTGAGCGAAGAGAGAGAGTCTGCCCCCCACCAGATCCGGTCCCGGATCGGGGGCCAATATTTCATGCTGTCTTGGTAGCAGTGGCAGGTTTCTTGGCCTGCTTTCCCTTGTTCCAGCCTCGCATTGGTCTCCAAGCTGGCTTGGCCTGAGAAGTATTACCCTCTTGCTTAGAGGACGTAGCACCTTGGGCTGGTCCGTTTTTACGAAAGGGACGAAAATTAGGTCTATTTTTTGCCTTGAAGGGCCGATCCTGAGGAAGGGCGTGGCCCTTACCCCCAGTGATATCAGAGATAATCTCTTTCAAGTCAGGACCAAACAGCGTTTTCCCCTTGAAAGGAATGTTTAGTAGCTTGTTCTTGGAAGACGCATCAGCCGACCAAGATTTCAACCAAAGCGCTCTGCGCGCCACAATAGCAAACCCAGAGTTCTTAGCCGCTAACTTAGCCAATTGCAAAGAGGCGTCTAGAGTGAAAGAATTAGCCAATTTGAGAGCATTGATTCTGTCCATAATCTCCTCATAAGGAGGAGAGTCACTATCGAGCACCTTAAGCAGTTCATCAAACCAGAAATATGCGGCTGTAGTGACAGGGACAATGCATGAAATGGGTTGTAGAAGGTAACCCTGCTGAACAAACATCTTTTTAAGCAAACCTTCTAATTTTTTATCCATAGGATCTTTGAAAGCACAACTATCCTCTATGGGAATAGTGGTGCGTTTGTTTAAAGTAGAAACCGCTCCCTCGACCTTGGGGACTGACTGCCATAAGTCCTTTCTGGGGTCGACCATAGGAAACAGTTTTTTAAATATGGGGGGAGGGACGAAAGGAATACCGGGCCTTTCCCATTCTTTATTAACAATGTCCGCCACCCGCTTGGGTATAGGAAAAGCTTCTGGGAGCCCCGGCACCTCTAGGAACTTGTCCATTTTACATAGTTTCTCTGGGATGACTAAATTTTCACAATCATCCAGAGTGGATAATACCTCCTTAAGCAAAATGCGGAGATGTTCCAATTTAAATTTAAATGTAATCACATCAGATTCAGCCTGCTGAGAAATGTTCCCTAAATCAGTAATTTCTCCCTCAGACAAAACCTCCCTGGCCCCCTCAGATTGGGTTAGGGGCCCTTCAGAGATATTAATATCAGCGTCGTCATGCTCTTCAGTAACTAAAACAGAGCAGCCACGCTTACGCTGACAAGGGTTCATTTTGGCTAAAATGTTTTTGACAGAATTATCCATTACAGCCGTTAATTGTTGCATAGTAAGGAGTATTGGCGCGCTAGATGTACTAGGGGCCTCCTGAGTGGGCAAGACTCGTGTAGACGAAGGAGGGAATGATGCAGTACCATGCTTACTCCCCTCACTTGAGGAATCATCTTGGGCATCATTGTCATTATCACATAAATCACATTTATTTAAATGAATAGGAATTCTGGCTTCCCCACATTCAGAACACAGTCTATCTGGTAGTTCAGACATGTTAAACAGGCATAAACTTGATCAGAAAGTACAAAAAACGTTTTAAAATAAAACCGTTACTGTCACTTTAAATTTTAAACTGAACACACTTTATTACTGCAATTGCGAAAAAACATGAAGGAATTGTTCAAAATTCACCAAATTTTCACCACAGCGTCTTAAAGCCTTGAAAATATTGCACACCAATTTTGGAAGCTTTAACCCTTAAAATAACGGAACCGGAGCCGTTTTAAGCTTTAAACCCCTTTACAGTCCCTGGTATCTGCTTTGCTGAGACCCAACCAAACCCAAAGGGGAATACGATACCAAATGACGCCTTCAGAAGTCTTTTATAAGTATCAGAGCTCCTCTCACATGCGACTGCATGCCATGCCTCTCAAAAACAAGTGCGCAACACCGGCGCGAAAATGAGACTCTGCCTATGCTTTGGGAAAGCCCCTAAAGAATAAGGAGTCTAAAACAGTGCCTGCCGATATTATTAAATCAAAATACCCAGAATAAATGATTCCTCAAGGCTAAATAAGTGTTAATATCAATCGATTTAGCCCAAAAAAAGTCTACAGTTTAAATAAGCCCTTGTGAAGCCCTTATTTACAATCGTAATAAACATGGCTTACCGGATCCCATAGGGAAAATGACAGCTTCCAGCATTACATCGTCTTGTTAGAATGTGTCATACCTCAAGCAGCAAGAGACTGCAAACTGTTCCCCCAACTGAAGTTAATTGCTCTCAACAGTCCTGTGTGGAACAGCCATGGATTTTAGTTACGGTTGCTAAAATCATTTTCCTCATACAAACAGAATTCTTCATCTCTTTTCTGTTTCTGAGTAAATAGTACGTACCAGCACTATTTGAAAATAACAAACTCTTGATTGAATAATGAAAAACTACAGTTAAACACTAAAAAACTCTAAGCCATCTCCGTGGAGATGTTGCCTGTACAACGGCAAAGAGAATGACTGGGGTAGGCGGAGCCTAGGAGGGATCATGTGACCAGCTTTGCTGGGCTCTTTGCCATTTCCTGTTGGGGAAGAGAATATCCCACAAGTAAGGATGACGCCGTGGACCGGACACACCTATGTTGGAGAAATAGACGTAATCAATTAGTTTTTCTTGTGTTTAGAAATGAAATCTGAGCATTGCTAAATGGATGATGAAATCCAAAACCCAATTTGTGCATGGGTTGAGTTTTTTTTAGTTTAAGTGTACCTTGTTTGTGGTGTTCAGCTGAAGGTATCTCTTTCTGGTAGTAAGATGGTCCAGTGGAAGTATATTTCCATCCGTTGAGTATCTCACTTTAGTAATGTCATCCGTTCAATTTCTATGAGTCTAGTTGTGCGTTATGTGGAGTCGGTATTGGTCCTTGAAATAATTATGATGAATTTTGAATGTAAGAAGGTTAAACTTAAGATAAATCCAGAAGAGGTCAGGAGCCTGAGGAAAGTGTGGCAGCCAGCAGCGGCACCTCCCCCCACTCGTAATCTGCCCCTTTATGGGGAGCTCATGTTTGATCTGTATTTCCCTTTAAAGTAAATACATTTATACTATGTGCCTTCTGATTTAAAAACACAAAACACAACATCAACAAAAAGATATCAACCTACAAAGTATCTGTCTACACAGAATATCAGCAATCTCAGACATCTATGTTCTTTTGAGTTCAAACTCAAATGCAGTAAAGCTCTACAGTAATTAGCATCTTGCTTATTGGTATCAGCACAACACATCTGAATCTTTATAAAGTGTGCATTGTTCTGTCAGTCATAACCATGAGATACAAAGTGTTTCTTACTAAGTGAAGGGCATGCATACAATCACATTTGGCAACAAATAACTTGCTTTTTAACTCAGTCTTATAACTGCAGCTTATTTGCAAAAACAAAACATTTAGTTTAATTGACTCATCTTAGTAGTAAGTAAAGCATTACTGTTTATTTTAACTTAGCTAGATTGTATTGTAATAAAAAGTTTGTAACACAAACAGGCAACATTTTCAGCTTAAAGGGACAGCATACTTAGGCAACAAGTTTATACAAATAATTGTATTCAAAGCCCCGGCAGAAACATCCTTTTAAATGGGCTAGTTTCTCTCTATGTGAGATTGATTTATACTATTGCCTCTTGTTTACATAGCTCTTTTACAGCAAGTACTGCAGTACTTGACATTTTCCATATATGAAGGCAAAGAAGCTATTTGTAAATCATGTAATACAGTCCAGCAGGTAAAATGGATCATTGGGAACATATTTAAGGGGAGAACGTGATACAGTACAATTGAATCAAGTGTCTGGGCACAAATATATAAATGTACATTAAGACTCAGAATATAAGTACTCACCAAGGCCCTTTGGATTAATTCCACTGCTGTCTATAGGATTAACAACCCAGTAGTAATATTTCAGTGTATGCATTAGCTGTAATACTGTTCCCACCCTGCGGATGGTGGTGTATATTGTGGCAGTGCCGATAAACTCAGCAGATAGGTAGGTATAGAGTGAAAGCTGCACCTGCAAAACAATAACATGATTCCTGGTGAAACCATTCTAAAAAAATCTACAAAATTAAAACATAATAAATGCACAAATGTTCTCCATCTGAAAGATCAATTCTGCTATAGAAGCTTTTTTGAGTATATAAAAAATAAAATTATATGTATACATGTGTATATTGCCGCTTTAAGGGAGGACATATGAAAAATACGTCAGGGGCTGTTTAAAGGAATGTTTGAAAAATTTTCCATTATAAGAACCCTGACATATCTATTTTTTATGTGTCCTCTTTTAAAACAGCAATATGGCAAACCTATAGAGAACACAGTCTCTAAACCCGGGCCCACCAAGACTACCACTCAGTAACCACATTTAACCCACCAAATTTTTTTTGTGTGCCTTGCGTTAGTACTGATAGTAAAATAATGCACATGTAATATTACATGTTAAATCCATTTATTAAGAGTAACTTATACCATTTGTAATTCTTAATTACAAATATAATATTTTTTTATTTTTTTTTAGGCATTATCTTTACAATAGTTTGAGCAATGTGGCACCAGCCAATGGCGTCCTTCCTTATATATATATATAAAAAATGTTGCCTCAACTATAAAGTGACTCCTAAGCAATATAATAGCCTGTTTATTACCTTTGCTGGTGTATGTATCCATATAGCTGGATTGAAAAGGATATGATCACAAAGCTGTTTCAGCAAAGGCGCTCCATGAGATAAACCATCCAAGTACTTTGCAAAAGACAAAAACTGCTCTAAAACCGCTCGGGTTATGTGAACTCTTGAAGACTGTAAAAGAAAGAAATTATTAAACAACCAATTTCCTAATGAAATTCAGAAAGCAAATATTAGCTCTTCGTTAATCATCTATTTACGCGTGCAGTTAAACAGTATGATGCACTGGACAGATAAACATGACAATGTCTAAATGTAGGAAACAATACAATCCTATTAATTACAATAATCAAATAAAAAAGGTGACAAAAACTTTACTTGAAGGTTTATGAAGGTGCATACCCAATGGCTAGTTGGTTATCTATAGGCACTGCAGCCCTTTAAAGCCGTTTAAAGGGACATTAAACATTAAAAGCAAGATAGAATGACATATACAAAAGATTTAACTGAATTATATGCTAATGTGTTATTGTTTAAATAAGTGTAAAAGTCTAGATGCCATAAAGTAAAAGGCATTGTTATGTTGTAACCTAGGCATTCCTAAGTTTAAAACTCTGTTTATTATCCTATCTCTTCTGCTGAGGCCAGTCAGAGACAATTATATATGAACTGCTAGAGTGATACCAAAGTGTTCAATGCCCCTTTAAATGAAATACAAATATTCAAAGTTGAAATATTTTGTTTCTATATTAAATTAAAATCACAAGGACATGCTTTAAAGTTATGGTGAACTTCCTAACACACAGAGCTGCAGATTAATATTTAAGATACCATAATTTTGAAGGCTATTAAACAGTCAAATAATATTTTATAGAAATGTCCAGTGGCACATGCTAAACTTAAGTAAGGTTGTCCTTCAGAGGGCTGTTTTGAGTTCTGGTTGTCTTATTTGCCAACCCAAAGACCATAAAGCACACATTTTCGTTCTGATTAAAAATGTGTAGATGGTTGCATGGGGCCCATTGGTCACCAGTTGGCCATACCTGCTTTAAAATATGCATATTGGATGGTGCTTGGGAAGTTTTTCACTGGAATGGCCTTCATGAAGTGTTAAAAGATCGCTTATCTTTGTAGGAGAAGACATTTTTGGGATATGCATGTGTAAATTCAAAAATAAGTTACCACCATCACTTACTTCATATATAAAATCACAAACTTTATTGTAGCATATTATCAGACGGATCCTAAGTCCATATCTAATAAAGTTTGAGGTTTTATATATAAAGAAAGTGCCAACAAAATATTTTTTAATTAACTTTGTTTACCCATCTACACCTGAGCAGCCGTAACACTGCTTGACAGTCCGTGTCACGTGATCACGTGAGTGAAGGACTGATCCAAAGACACTGGGCACTCATTTTGGGCCCGGTGGTATCACCTGTGTCCTGAGCTATTGGGTTGCTGATAACCCGTGAGTGGACTTTGGCAGCAGCGGCCTTTTATTTTATCCTTTGAAGAAGATCTGAAGACATCATAGGAGAAGTAACGGAAGTGCAGGGATATCGGTAAGTGTTACATTCTCTTAGTATCTGTGAATAATTGGATGTTAAGGCACACAGTTAAGCTGTTGGATTTATTTACCCTTATAATTAATGCTCAGAGACCTTTTTTGAAATGTGCATGTGTAAACCCAGGTGTGTCAGTTGGTAGCCTGTATGCAAATAATTCCTCAAAATGCATATCCCCAAAATATTGTCTGTGTCTAGCCATCAAGCCTAAATTTTTAACTTCCCTGTTAACCTTGAGCTTTTTTTGTGTAGGAAATTAAAAATAAATGGAATAGACAAAAAACTACCACATTTGGTTTTGGTAGATGGGTATGTACATTACTTTGATGTTATGAATATGTATAGCAAGATTTTGCAGGATCGCATAAAAGCAATTTAACAATACAGGCGTACACCGCAATAAAGCGAATATAGCAAAAAAGTGAGTCACACAATTTTTTTCGTTTCCCAGTGCATATAAAAGTTATATTTACACTATAGTGTAGGCTATTAAGTGTGCAACAGCATTATGTCTAAAAAACAATGTACATACCTTAATTAATAAAAACTTTATTGCTGAATAATGCTAATCATCTGAGCCTTCAGTGAGTCATAATCTTTTTGCTGGTGGTGTGCATATATAAGTGTGTATATATGTTTATTCATGTTGTGTATATATGTTGGAAAAATGGCATCGATAGACTTGACACAAACCTTCAAATTTGTAAAAAGAGCAATATCTGCGAAGCACAATAAAGTGAAACGCAATAAAACAAGGAATGCCCTGTACATTCAGCAAAACAAATGTAATTTTGACATAAAAAGTATAAAACAATGCATTTCCTTCTTTACACTATGATTATTTCTAGAGTCTGACAACACTAAATTTACCCCCATCTTAAACTATCAGACAACAAAGTTGCTTTTTGTGATGACCTATTTCCATTCCAAGACCTCTGAAATGTTTCAGTTTTATTCAAAATAATTTAAAGAATAAAATGTGGCGTTTGTTGCTCAATTGAGGGCAGCAAAATTAGTAAAAATATAAGTTTGGTTATTATTCATAGTGTTAAAACAAAGGCAAATCGCCCACAGTGTCAACATAGCTGAGTGGCGTAAAGCCTACAAGTTTCATGCATACTGCATTTCCTCAGGGAATACATAGGTCTGTAATCTTCCTCCTTATATGGAATTTCTAGCATTAACTCTTTCCTATACTTTTTTGGAAAGTTTAGATTTACATATAAAAAAATTGATATATTATGTTACCACTATAAAAGCGAACAACAAAATAGAATGACACTGAAAAAATTAACCTTCAGAACTCATGAAAAAATACAATTCATGATCAACTCTATAAAACCTTACCTTTTCCAGTAGGTAGCCAATGACTAAGAAACCCTTCCCGCCAAGCATCTGCTCCTGCATGGCTACTGAACTCTTTAACAGCTCAACAAGGAAAGCTAAAAGTGTTGCACTGATAGGAAAGAAAAAAATACAAAAGGGTATTAAATAACAAAATCCATCATTTATTTTTAAAGAACTTAAAAAATATCATCCAGAAAGAGGATCTAATTAATTTGATTTAGATTTTTCTTAAAATCATTTGAAAACATATTTTATCTATGATTATTTATAGGTTTATCAATTAACTAAAAAAAAAAAAAAAAAAAAACACAACAACTAATATATTCAGCCAGAAAATAGATAAATTGCTTTTCTTATGGAAAAATTTCCATTAAAGTTTAAATAAAATGTTTCAAAACGAAAGCCTCAAGGTTCAAGAGAAACTTATCAGGGAGTTTATAAATATTTCATGGTTTCATTATAAAATCTGAAATAAGTAGAAAAATGAAGAATGTCCTTAGTTTACATAAATACAACCACAGGGGTTTGTATTGATACTTCAACATGAAGATAGCAAAAGGCATTTACGGATTAAGTGAACATCATAAGGGGATGCTGCAACAGTGAATATAGAATATACCTGCCGCAACAATATATTTAGTGTTATCAGCCAATACAAAACATTCTTTTTAATAAAGGTGGATCTCAAAAGTGGAAATATTGAAAGAGACACTTAATAGCAGCGTTTTCCAAATACATTAAATAATTTAACACTTTCAGAGCTTCACATTTGTATGCCACTTCCTAAAAAGTTCTATAGAAGACTGCGGAATAATATTGAGAAACACAAAAAAATATTTGAGGCACACAAGAACTCTCTCCATTGAGACACTCTCTGCAATGACAAGGTTATGCTAGATTAGTGATGGCTAACCTTGGCACCTCAGATGTTTTGGAGCTACATTTCCCATGATAGTTACTCCGCAGTCTAGTTGGGCTTCATGGAAAATATAGTTCCAAAACATTAGGGGTGCCAAGTTTAACTATCCAAACATTGGAAAAGGGAAAGACCTAATACTTAGCAAATGTATGTCAAGTCATTGTGAAGCTAATAAGTATACATTTTGTTTCATTTTATTTATTCAGTAATACCCCATATATTGTTCTACTCACTATCTTCCTTGTGCCATGCATGAGCCTTTTATGCTATTCAGGATGGACCATGATTCATGGTTTTGTATGAACTGTTTTACTATTAACGCAATCCACAATCTTAATCATGTATGTATGTATCTTTATGTTGTAGTCATTTTATATGTTCTTTTTTGTTTTAATAAAACAAGATAGCAGTTTAACTAGAATGAGAACTTCTATGTAGAAAGATATGACACAAACATAAAATCAAAGGCATTCATATAAAGTAAATAGGCAAATTCCTACAGCAGGCAAATAAAAACACAATTTATGCTTACCTGATAAATTTATTTCTCTTGTGGTGTATCCAGTCCACGGATCATCCATTACTTGTGGGATATTCTCATTCCCAACAGGAAGTTGCAAGAGGATCACCCACAGCAGAGCTGTCTATATAGCTCCTCCCCTAACTGTCATAGCCAGTCATTCGACCGAAAACAAGCCGAGAAAGGAGGAACCATAGGGTACTGTAGTTTAAATTTAAAAATTACCTGCCTTAAAATGACAGGGCGGGCCGTGGACTGGATACACCACAAGAGAAATAAATTTATCAGGTAAGCATAAATTGTGTTTTCTCTTGTAAGGTGTATCCAGTCCACGGATCATCCATTACTTGTGGGATACCAATACCAAAGCTAAAGTACACGGATGAAGGGAGGGACAAGGCAGGAACTTAAATGGAAGGAAACACTGCCTGTAAAACCTCTCTCCCAAATATAGCCTCCGAAGAAGCAAAAGTATCAAATTTGCAAAATTTTGAAAAAGTATGAAGCGAACACCAAGTCGCCGTCTTGCAAATCTGTTCAAAAGAAGCCTCATTTTTAAAGGCCCAAGTGGAAGCCACAGCTCTAGTGGAATGAGCTGAAATCCTTTCAGGAGGCTGCTGTCCAGCAGTCTCATAGGCTAAGTGGATTAAGCTTCTTAGTCAAAAAGAAGGAGAGGTTGCCGAAGCCTTTTGACCTCTTCTCTGTCCAGAGTAGACAACAAACCAAGCAGATGTTTGACGAAAATCTTTAGTAGCTTGTAAGTAAAACTTTAAAGCACGGACCACGTCCAGATTGTGTAACACAAGGATGGAACAACAATCTCTTGATTGATTATTCTTGTTAGATACCACCTTAGGTAACAACCCAGATTTGGTACGCAGGACTACCTTATCCGTATGAAAATTCAGATAAGGAGAATGACATTGAAAGGCAGATAACTCAGAGACTCTACGAGCCGAGGAAATAGCTACCAAAAAAAGGACTTTCCAAGATAAAAGTTTGATATCTATGGAATGAAGAGGTTCAAACGGAACTCCTTGAAGAACCTCAAGAACCAAGTTTAAGCTCCATGGTGGAGCAACAGGTGTAAACACAGGCTTGATTCTAACTAAAGCCTGACAAAATGCCTGAACATCTGGAACATCTGCCAGACGCTTAACTAGCTGACAATCCTTTTTCCAAACCTTCTTGGAGAAAAGATAATATCCTAGGAATCCTGACCTTACTCCATGAGTAACCCTTGGATTCACACCAATAAAGATATCTACGCCATACCTTATGGTAAATTTTCCTGGCGACAGGCTTTCGTGTCTGTGTTAAGGTATCAATAACTGACTCGGAGAAGCCACGCTTTGATAAAATCAAGCGTTCAATCTATAGGCAGTCAGCCGCAGAGAAATTAGATTTGGATGGTTGGAAGGACCCTGAAGTAGAAGGTCCTGTTTCAGAGGCAGAGACCATGGTGGAAAGGATGATATGTCCACTAGATCTGCATACCAGGTCCTGCGTGGCCACGCAGGTGCTATCAGAATCACTGATGCTCTCTCCTGCTTGATCTTGGCAATCAGTCGAGGGAGCAGAGGAAACGGTGGAAACACATAAGCCAGGTTGAAAGACCAGGGTGCTGCTAGAGCATCTATCAGTGTCGCCTTGGGATCCCTGGATCTGGATCCGTAATAAGGAAGCTTGGCGTTCTGGCGAGACGCCATGAGATCCAGTTCTGGTTTGCCCCAACGATGAATCAGTTGTGCAAATACCTCCGGATGGAGTTCCCACTCTCCTGGATGAAAAGTCTGACGACTTAGAAAATCCGCCTCCCAGTGCTCTACACCTGGGATATGGATAGCCGATAGGTGGCAAGAGTGAATCTCTGCCAAGCGAATTATTTTTGAAACTTCTAACAACTCTAGGGAACTTCTTGTTCCCCCTTGATGGTTGATGTAAGCTACAGTCGTGATGTTGTGCGACTGAAATCTGATGTACCTCAGAGTTGCTAACTGAGGCCAAGCCTGAAGAGCCTTGAATATCGCTCTTAGTTCCAGAATATTTATTGGAAGGAGAGACTCCTCCTGAGTCCACGATCCCTGAGCCTTCAGGGAGTTCCAGACTGTACCCCAACCTAGAAGGCTGGCATTTGTTGTTACAATTGTCCAATCTGGCCTGCGAAAGGTCATACCTTTGGACAGATGGACCCGAGATAGCTACCAGGGAAAAGAATCCCTGGTCTCTTGGTCCAGATTCAGTTAAGGGGACAAATCTGTGTAATCCCCGCTCCACTGACTGAGCATGCATAGTTGCAGCGGTCTGAGATGTAAGCGTGCAAACGGCACTATGTCCATTGCCGCTACCATTAAGCCGATTACTTCCATACACTGAGCCACCGAAGGGCACGGAACGGAATGAAGAACCCGGCAGGAATTTAGAAGCTTTGATAACCTGGACTCCGTCAGGTGAATTTTCATTTCTACAGAATCTATCAGAGTCCCTAGAAAGGAAACTCTTGTGAGTGGGTATAGAGAACTCTTTTCCTCGTTCACTTTCCACCCATGCGACCTCAGAAATGCCAGTACTACGTCCGTATGAGACTTGGCAATTTGGAAGTTTGACGCCTGTATCAGGATGTCGTCTAAATAAGGGGCTACTGCTATGCCCCGCGGCCTTAGGACCGCCATAAGCGACCCTAGAACCTTTGTAAAGATTCTTGGGGCTGTAGCTAATCCAAAGGGAAGAGCTACAACTGGTAATGCCTGTCTTGAAATGCAAACCTGAGAAACAGATATGATCTTTGTGTATCGGAATGTGGAGATAAGCATCCTTTAGATCCACTGTAGTTATATATTGACCCTCCTGGATCAGTAGTAGGATGGTACGAATAGTTTCCATCTTGAACGACGGAACTTTGAGAAATTTAAGATCTTTAGATCCAAAATTGGTCTGAAGGTTCCCTCTTTTTTGGGAACCACAAACAGATTTGAGTAAAAACCCTGTCCCTGTTCACTACCATAACTAGGAGGTCTCGTACACAGTGTAAGAATGCCTCTCTCTATATCTTGTGTGCAGATAATTGTGAAAGGTGAAATCTCCCATTTGGGGGGGAAGCTTTGAAGTCCAGAAGATATCCCTGGGATATAATTTCCAACGCCCAGGGATCCTGAACATTTCTTGCCCACGCCTGGGCGAAAAGTGAAAGTCTGCCCCCTACTAGATCCGTTACCGGATAGGGGGCCATTCCTTCATGCTGTCTTAGAGGCAGCAGCAGGCTTTTTTGACCTGCTTACCTTTTTTCCAGGTCTGGTTTGGTCTCCAGACCGTCTTGGATTGAGCAAAAGTTCCCTCTTGTTTATTATTAGAGGAAGTTGATGCCGCACCTGCCTTGAAGTTTTGAAAGGCACGAAAATTAGACTGTTTGGCCCTAAATTTGGACCTGTCCTGAGGAAGGGCATGACCTTTTCCTCCAGTGATATCAGCAATCTCCTTCAAACCAGGCCCGAATAGGGTCTGCCCCTTGAAGGGAATGTTAAGTAGCTTAGATTTTGATTTAAGCCATAGCGCTCTGCACGCCTGTATAGCAAAACCAGAATTCTTAGCCGTTAGTTTAATCAAATGAACAATGGCATCAGAAATAAAAAAAAAATTGGCTAGCTTAAGTGCTCTAAGTTTGCCAAGTATGTCATCCAATGGAGTCGCTACCTGTAAAGCCTCTTCCAGAGACTCAAACCAGAACGCCGCAGCAGCAGTGACAGGGGCAATGCATGCAAGGGGCTGTAGGATAAAACCTTGTTGAATAAATATTTTCTTAAGGTAACCTCTAATTTTTTATCCATTGGATCTAAAAAAGCACAACTGTCCTCGACAGTACGCTTTGCTAGAGTAGAAACTGCTCCCTCCACCTTAGGGACTGTCTGCCATAAGTCCCGTGTGGTGGCATCTATTGGAAACATTTTTCTAAAAATAGGAGGGGAAGAGAACGGCACACATGGTCTATCCCATTCCTTATTAATAATTTCTGTAAACCTTTTAGGTATTGGAAAAACATCAGTACACACTGGCACTGCAAGTATTTATCCAGTCTACACAATTTCTCTGGCACTGCAATGGTATCACAGTCATTCAGAGCAGCTAAAACCTCCCTAAGCAACACGCGGAGGTGTTCAAGCTTAAATTTAAATGTAGAAATATTAGAATCAGGTATCTTCCTGAGTCATTAACATCACCCACTGACTGAAGCTCTCTTTCCTTAGCTTCTGCATATTGTGAGGCAGTATCAGACATGGTTCTTAAAGCGTCCGTATGCTCTGCATTTTGTCTCACCCCAGAGCTATCTCGCTTACCTCTAAGTTTAGGTAGTCTGCCTAATACCGCTGACAGTGTATTATCCATGACTGCCGCCATGTCTTGTAAAGTAAACGCTATGGGCGCCCTAGATGTACTTGGCGCCATTTGAGCGTGAGTCCCTTGAGCGGGAGTCAAAGTGTCTGACACGTGGGGAAAGTTAGTCGGCATAACTTCCCCCTCGTCAGATTCCTCTGGTGATAAAATTTTTTAAAAACAGAAAATGATCTTTATTGCCTAAAATGAAATCAGTACATTTGGTACACATTCTAAGAGGGGGTTCCACCATGGCTTTTAAACATAATGAACAAGGAGTTTCTTCTATGTCAGACATGTTTATACAGACTAGCAATGAGACTAGCAAGCTTGGAAAACACTTTAAATCAAGTTAACAAGCAAATATAAAAAACGGTACTGTGCCTTTAAGAGAAACAAATTTTGTCAGAATTTGAAAAACAGTGAAAAAATGCAGTAAATCAAACGAAATTTTTACAGTGTATGTAATAGGCTAGCAGAGCATTGCACCCACTTGCAAATGGATGATTAACCCCTTAGTTAAAAAAACGGATCAAAAAAACAAAAGACGTTTTTTTAACAGTCACAACCAACTGCCACAGCAAGCTGTAGCCCTACCTTCCCCAATAAACGACTTTGGAAAGCCTTTGGGCCCTTTAGAGATGTCCTATAGCATTCAGAGGGCCTTTGAGGGAATCTGGATGTCTTAGTCTGTAATTTTAACTGCGCAAAAAAGCGCTAAAATAGGCCCTCCCACTCATACTACAACAGTGGAAAGCCTCAGGAAACTGTTTCTAGTCAAAATTTAAGCCAGCCATGTGGAAAAACTAGGCCCCAATAAAGTTTTATCACCAAACCATAAATAAAAACGATTAAACATGCCAGCAAACGTTTTATATTGCAACATCATAAGGGTATTACCCCTGGGAGTAAGCTTGATACCAGTCGTTATTAAATCACTGTATTCAGGCTTAACTTACATTAATCCGGTATCAGCAGCATTTTCTAGTGTTTTCCATCTCTAGAAAAAATTATAACTGCACATACCTGATAGCAGAATAAACTGCACTCCATTCTCTCCTGAAGTTTTACCTCATCTGTGTAATCCCCTCAGACATATGTGAGAACAGCAATGGATCTTAGTTACAACCTGCTAAGATCATAGAAACCTCAGACAGATTCTTCTTCTATTTACTGCCTGAGATAAAATAGCACAACTCCGGTACTATTTCAAAATAAACTTTTGATTGAAGAAAATAAACTAGCTATATTTAACCACTCTCTCTTACGACCTCCTTGCTTGTTGAGAGTTGCAAGAGAATGACTGGGTATGACAGTTAGGGGAGGAGCTATATAGACAGCTCTGCTGTGGGTGATCCTCTTGCAACTTCCTGTTGGGAATGAGAATATCCCACAAGTAATGGATGATCCGTGGACTGGATACACCTTACAAGAGAAACAGAAGTTTATTATGTGGTATGATTTCTTGAGAACCAAATGCCCTGATAAATGGCAGGAAGTAAAGACTATAAAGCAGAATACTGTACAGTGTAAGTAAATGCAGTTGTAGAACATTATAATCATTACATGGAATGAATTATCTGTAGTTGGTTACAGGACATAGGTGATTCAATCACTGCATTTCAATACAATTTTACAAGCATGGCCTCAAAACTCCAAATAAATTGATAAAGATTTAAACTCTTTTCTGACAGAAAGGGCTTCCATGCTTAGTATAAAACATGGTTCTCAAATTCTAGTCCTCAGGACCCACCGACAAGACAGATTTTAAAGCTATCTAAGATAGATCCCAAGTAAAACAGTAGGATGTTAGGAAGTCCTAAGGGACTACATTGGAAGATCCTGGTACAGAGACATACCACATAGAGGGGCAAAGAGGTTAGCTGGTATCAGTCAGAGCTCCTGTCAGGTGTCAGCACCTTTCAGGCAGCATTGTAACATTTTTTTCTTATTTTAAAGAAGCATGAGTTTTGTTTGGGGTGATAGTGTCACTCACAATTTATATTTTTTTTATTATTTTCAACAGATTTTCTAAACTACCTCGATTCTACTGATGTATTTGTAAAAGTGGACAATTATATTGGCTTTTGACTTCTCTTTACATTGATCAACTCCCCTATTAACCCATATAGCTCATAAACAGGGTGCCCTGTATATTGCCAGAGATATTATCTGAAAAAGGGCAGGGCGTTTAACCTTGTAATATGTGGGGACCATAATGTGTTTTTTTTTCACTTGTAAAACCTGGTGAGCCTTTGAGTGAACTGCAGCAACCTTGAACATGTATGATATAATGTGTATTTTTGGAGTATTGTCTCTATTGATAGAATGACCATTGAACATTGGAATGTTTGATCATTGATATATTGTATTTGTAAAATCTTTGAATAAAATCTTTTCAACATAAAACCTGGTGAGCACATTTTCAAAATAATAACTTGGAGCCTTAAAGAGACATGAAACCCAAAAAATGTATTTCATGATTCAGATAGAGAATACAATTTGAAACATCTTTCCAATTTACTTCTATTATTTAACTTGCTTCCTTCTCTTGTTATCCTTTGGTGAAAGCTTTATCTAGGCAAGCTCAGGAGCAGCAGAGAACCTAGGTTCTAGCTGTTGATTGGTAGCTGCATATATATATATATATCACTTGTGATTGGCTAACCCATGTGTTCAGTTAGAAACCATTAGTGCATTGAAGCTCCTTCATCAAATGATACAAATTAGATAATAGAAGTAAATTAGAAAGTTTTTTAAAATTGTATTCTCTATCTGAATCATGGAAGAAAAAAATTGGGTTTCATGTTTCTTTAAGTTGAACAAAGCTGGTCTAAAGTTATGGCCAGGATTATAAGGTCATTGAAGGTTCTTGCCAGAGAGACTAGAGAATGTCTGTCTGTTCCAATCCTTATAGACATGCCCATATACACTCAAGTATATGGACTATTACCAGTGTAAAGCACTGTACAAATGTATACACATATAGAAGGCTTCCACTAGAATCCATGATTGACCACAAATCTTGTGCATCAGAAGGTATGGGCTCCAACTGTGATGTCTTGAATGTGATATCAACATGTGAATCTTCCTTTTTTTGACTCTGTTAAATACTACATACATTAAAATCATCTTATATATTAAAGTTTGCATTGATGCTAACAAATAAGTCTTCATAACATGATTACAGCTGGGTTTTGTGCTCAGACTGAACAACATTCAATGAGCAGTAGTACAATTTATTGATCTGGCATGCCTACCTCATTTTTAAATCAGCTCTTATAATTAATAAATAATATTTAAAAACAATAATGATTAATAAAAAAAAATAAAGATCACTGCCAGATGAGACCCCAGCACATAAGCACTTAATCAAAACTCAGAGGTGAAAGCAGTGTCACTTGCCAGTGAGTGACATTAAAGGAAAACTAAATTCAAAATTAAACTTTCATGATTCAAATAAAGCACAGCATTTTAAACAACTTATCAATTAATTTCCATTATCTAAATGTGCAGTCTTTTTATATGCACATTTGAGGCAACAGCTTCCACTGAGCATATGCAAGAATTAATAGAATATATGTATTTATAGTTTGTGATTGGCAGATAGCTGTCACATGATGCAGTGAGAAGGAAAATGTAACTACATTTTTCAGAAAAATAAACTACTCATTTGAAATTCAAACTAAGTGCTTTTGCCTTTTTTTTGTTATGCATTTATTGATTATGCTATTCTACTTGTCCTTTAAAAATCACTTAGCCAACATATACTGCAGGCCATAGGTTGTGGACACCTGCCCTAAAGGGAAAGAAGGGCAGATTTTTAGTCATTCTACTCCAACTATGTGAAACTTACTTCCTCATTGAAAAGTATTTATACCAGTGAAACACAGGGTTTTTTTTTTGTCAAATTTAAAACTGTAATAATCCTTACCAAACAGTTGTTTCCACTTGGCTGTCATTCAACTGCCGATTGTCCAGTTGTGCAAAGAGCGGGAAGAGAACCTGGATACCCCCAATTGAATGAATTGCACTATGTATCGAGTGAGTTACTATCGCTTTTACATCCTTAAAAAACAAAAATAGAAACAAATCAGGACATTACTCTATGTTCTGGAATCGAAAAAGTAAAACATTCATATACTTTTTGTGATGATATCTGGGAAACACAGACAATAAAATGTACAAAGCTAACAGTTTACTCATGGTTTTGAGTAATATAAAATAATTTAGTTGCAAAACTCATCTGATATGGTGGGAATTGGCCATCCTAAATAAAATACAATTAAGGAAAAATAAACCGCTTTTATTATGTGCAGTAACATAAGTAGCGTAGCGTATCTGAGAAACTTCTAAAAGAAAATAATTTACAGTATATTGAATATTTTAAATTAAAAAAAAGGTAAAGTATTTTTGTTATTGCTAAACTACATAAGGAAAGTAAAAAAACATAATTTATGTAAGAACTTACCTGATAAATTCATTTCTTACATATTGGCAAGAGTCCATGAGCTAGTGACATATGGGATATACAATCCTACCAGGAGGGGCAAAGTTTCCCAAACCTCAAAATGCCTATAAATACACCCCTCACCACACCCACAATTCAGTTTAACGAATAGCCAAGCAGTGGGGTGATAAAGAAAGGAGTAGAAAGCATCAACAAAAGAAATTTGGAAATAATTGTGCTTTATACAAAAAATCATAACCACCAAAAAAGGGTGGGCCTCATGGACTCTTGCCAATATGAAAGAAATTAATTTATCAGGTAAGTTCTTACATAAATTATGTTTTCTTTCATGTAATTGGCAAGAGTCCATGAGCTAGTGACATATGGGATATCAATACCCAAGATGTGGAGTCTTCCACTCAAGAGTCACTAGAGAGGGAGGGAATAAAATAACAGCCATATACCGTTGAAAAAAATTAGTCCACAACCCAAAAAAATAAGTTTATTTCCAATTAAAAGAAAAAACTTAAATCAAAAGCAGAAGAATCAAACTGAATCAGCTGCCTGAAGAACTTTTCTACCAGAAACTGCTTCCGAAAAAGCAAATACATCAAAACGGTAGAAATTAGTAAATGTATGCAAAGAGGACCAAGTTGCTGCTTTGCAAATCTGATCAACTGAAGCTTCATTCTTAAAAGCCCACAAAGTGGAGACTGATCTAGTAGAATGAGCTGTAATTTTCTGAGGTGGGGCTTGACCCGACTCCAATAAGCTTGATGAATCAAAAGCTTTAACCAAGAGGCCAAGGAAATAGCAGAGGCCTTCTGACCTTTCCTAGGAAAATATAACAAATAGACTAGAAGTCTTCCTGAAATCTTTAGTAGCTTCAACATAATATTTCAAAGCTCTCACCACATCCAAAGAATGTAAGGATCTTTCCAAAGGATTCTTAGGATTAGGACACAAGGAAAGGACAACAATGTCTCTACTAATGTTGTTAGAATTCACAACCTTAGGTAAAAATTCAAAAGAAGTCCGCAAAACTGCCTAATCCTGATGAAAAAAATCAGAAAAAGGAGATTCACAAGAAAGAGCAGATAGCACAGAAATTCTTCTAGCAGAAGAGATGGCCAAAAGGAACAACACTTTCCAAGAAAGTAATGTAATGCCCAAAGAAAGCATAAATGGAGGAGCCTGTAAAACCTTCAGAACCAAATTAAGACTCCAAGGAGGAGAAATAGATTTAATAACAGGCTTAATACGAACTAAAGCCTGTACAAAACAGTGTATATCAGGAAGTATAGCAATCTTTCTGTGAAATAAAACAGAAAGAGCGGAGATTTGTCCTTTCAAGGAACTTGCAGACAAAACCTTATCCAAACCATCCTGAAGAAACTGTGAAATTCTAGGAATTCTAAAAGAATGCCAAGAAAACGTATGAGAAGAACACCATGAAATTTAAGTCTTCCAAACTCTATAACAAATCTTTCTAGAGACAGATTTACGAGCTTGTAACATAGTATTAATCACAGAGTCAGAGAAACCTCTATGACTTAGAACTAAGCGTTCAATTTCCATACTTTCAAATTTAATGATTTGAGACCCTGATGGAAAAACGGACCTTGAGATAGTAGGTCTGGCCGTAACGGAAGTGGCCAAAGCGGGCAACTGGACATCCGAACCAGATCCGCATACCAAAACCTGTGTGGCCATGCTGGTGCCACCAGCAACACAAATGATTGTACCATGATGATTTTGGAAATCACTCTTGGAAGGAGAACTAGAGGAGGGAAGAAGTAAGCAGGATGATAACACCAAAGAAGTGTCAGCGCATCCACTGCTTCCGCCTGAACATCCCTGGACCTGGACAGGTATATGGGAAGTTTCTTGTTTAGATGAGAGGCCATGAGATCTATCTCTGGAAGACCCCACGTCTGAACAAAGTGAGAAAACACATCTGGATGGAGGGACCACTCCCCTGGATGTAAAGTCTGGCGGTTGAGATAATCCGCTTCCCAATTGTCTAATCTCTGTGGTGCATATCCCAGGTGTAGACAGGAGCTGGATTCCGCCCAAACAAGTATTCGAGATACTTCTTTCATAGCTTGGGGACTGTGAGTCCCACCCTGATGATTGACATATGCCACTGTAGTGACATTGTCTGTCTGAAAACAAATGAACGGTTCTCTCTCACAGAGGCCAAAACGGAAGAGCTTTGAGAATTGCATGAAGTTCAAAAATATTTATTGGCAATCTCGCCTCTTGAGATTTCCAAACCCCTTGTGCTGTCAGAGATCCCCAAACAGCTCCCCAACCTGAGAGACTCGCATCTGTTGTGATCACAGTCCAGGTTGGCCGAACAAAAGAAGCCCCTTGAACTAAACGATGGTGATCTATCCACCATGTCAGAGAGTGTCGTACATTGGGATTTAAGGATATTAATTGTGATATCTTTGTATAATCCCAGCACCATTGATTCAGCATACAAAGCTGAAGAGGTCTCATGTGAAAACGAGCAAAGGGGATCGCGTCCGATGCTGCAGTCATGAGACCTAAAACTTCCATGCACATAGCCACTGAAGGGAATGACTGAGACTGAAGGTGCCGGCAGGCTGCAACCAATTTTAAAGGTCTCTTGTCTGTTAGAGACAGAGTCATGGACACTGAATCTATCTGGAAGCCTAAAAAGGTGACCCTTGTCTGAGGAATCAAGAAACTCTTTGGTAAATTGATCCTCTAACCATGTTTCCAAAGAAACAACACTAGTTGATTTTTGTGAGATTCTGCAGAACGTAAAGACTGAGCTAGTACCAAGATATCATCCAAATAAGGAAACACTGCAATTCCCTGTTCTCTGAATACAGAGAGAAGGGCACCCAGAACCTTTAAAAAGAATCTTGGAGCTGTTTCTAGGCCAAATGGAAGAGCAACAATTGGTAATGCTTGTCTAGAAAAAAGAATCTCAGAAACTGATAATGTTCTGGATGAATCGGAATATGAAGGTATGCATCCTGCAAGTCTATTGTGGACATATAATGTCCTTGCTGAACAAAAAAGCAGAATAGTCCTTATAGTCACCATCTTGAAAGTTGGTACTCTTACATAACGATTCAATATTTTCAGATCCAGAACTGGTCTTAATATTTTTTCCTTCTTTGGGACAATGAATAGATTTGAATGAAACCCCAAACCTTGTTCCAGAAGAGGAACAGGTATGATTACCCCTGAAGACTCCAGGTCTGAAACACCCTTCAGGAAAGCCTGATATGCGAGAGAAAAAATCTTCTCACAGGAGGTCTTACTCTGAATCCTATTCAATACCCTTGAGAGACAATGCTCTTAATCCATTGATTTTGAACAGAATTTATCCAAATATGCTTGAAAAACCTTAATCTGCCCCCTACCAGCTGAGCTGGAATGAAGGCCGCACCTACATGCAGACTTAGGGGCTGACTTTGGTTTCCTAAAGGCTTGGATATATTCTAATTTGAGGAAGGCTTCCAATTGGAGGCAGATTCCTTGGGGGAAGGATTGAATTTTTGTTCCTTATTCTGACGAAAGGAACGAAAACAGATAGAAGCCTTAGATTTACCCTTAGGTTTTTTATCCTGAGGCAGAAAAACTCCCTTTCCCCCAGTAACAGTTGAAATAATAAAATCCAACTGGGACTCAAATAAATTATTACCTTGGAAAGAAAGAGATAGTAATCTAGAATTAGAAGTCCTATCAGCATTCCAAGATTTAAGCCACAAAGCTCTTTTAGCTAAAAAAGCTAAAGACATGGATCTAACATCAATTTTGATAATATCAAAAATAGCATCATAAATAAAATGATTAGCATATTGCAGTAAGCGAATAATGCAATATAAGTCAGAATCCAACTCCTGTTGCGCTAAATTCTCCAACCAGAAAGTTGATGTAGCCGCAACATCAGCCAAAGAAATTGCAGGTCTAAGAAGATGACCTGAATATAAAAAGGCCTTCCGTAGATAAGATTCAAGCTTCCAATCTAAAGGATCCTTAAAGGAAGTACTATCTTCCATAGGAATAGTAGATTTTGCTGGTAAAGGATACAATTTTTTAAACCTTGAATAAGGAATAAAAGAAGTACCTGGCTTATTCCATTCCTTTTGAAATCATATCAGAAATAGCCTCAGGAATAGGAAAAAAAAAACCCTGGAGAAACCACAGGAGGTTTAAAAACAGCATTTAAACGTTTATTAGACTGAACGTAAAGAGGACTGATTACCTCAATATTCAAAGTAATTAACACTTTTTAATAAAGAACACATATACTCAATTCTAACTAAATAAGTAGATTTGTTAGTGTCAATGTCTGAGGAAGGATCTTCAGAATCAGATAGATCCTCATCAGAAGAGGATAAATTATTATATTGTTGGTCATTAGAAATTTCATCAACTAAATGAGAAGTTTTTAAAAACCTTTTACATTTATTTGAAGGTGGAATGCAGACAAAGCCTTCAGAATAGAATCAAAAACAAATTCTTAAAAATTTACAGGTATATCATGCACATTAGAAGTTGAAGGAACTGCAACTGGCAATGTACTAATACTAATGGATACACTATCTGCATGTAAAAGTTTATCATGATAACTAATACAAATGACATTTCGGCGAGATAAATTCTACAATTTTACAACAAATGCACTTAGCTTTGGTTGAACCGATGTCAGGCAGCAATGTTCCAGTAGAAGCTTCTGAGGCAGGATCAAGTTGAGACATCTTACAAAATGTAAGATAAAAAACAACATATAAAGCAAAATTATCTATTTCCTTATGACAGTTTCAGGAATGGGAAAAAATGCAAATAGCATAGCCCTCTGATAGAGAAAAAGGCAAGAGGCAAACATCAATGGGGTATTGAAATAATAAAAAAGTTTGGCGCCAAGTATGACGCACAATGTAACTAAACTTTTTTGGCGCCAAAAAAAATAACCGGAAATGACACACTCGCGTCACTAATGACGCAACAGTGTGAAAGATCTCGGTATCACGTATGACGCCGGAAGTGACGAACTTGCGTCATAGACGTACTTTTCCGTGCCAAAATTTTTTTCGCGTCAAGAATGACGTAATAAAGTTAAGCATTTGTCGCACCCGCGGGCCTAATAACGCCCGCAATTTGCAAAAAGTAGTCAATTGAAAAAAAGACTAAACCCCAGGTAAGAAATAAATTTCATATTTAAAAGATGTTTATAATCCCCAAAATATGAAACTGACAGTCTGCAGAAGGAAATACATGAACCTGACTCATGGCAAATATAAGTACAATACATATATTTAGAACTTTATATAAATGCATAAAGTGCCAAACCATAGCTGAGGTGTCTTAAGAAATAAAAAACATACTTACCAAAAGACAACCATCCACATATAGCAGATAGCCAAACCAGTACTAAAACAGTTATCAGTAGAGGTAATGGTAAATTGAGAGTATATCGTCGATCTGAAAAGGGAGGTAGGAGATGAATCTCTACGGCCGATAACAGAGAACCTATGAAATAGACCCCCGTTAGGGAAATCATCGTATTCAATAAGTGATACTCCCTTCACGTCCCTCTGACATTCGCTGTACTCTGAGAGGAATCGGGCTTCAACAATGCTGAGAAGCGCATATCAACGTAGAAATCTTAGCACAAACTTACTTCACCACCTCCATAGGAGGCAAAGTTTGTAAAACTGAATTGTGGGTGTGGTGAGGGGTGTATTTATAGGCATTTTGAGGTTTGGGAAACTTTGCCCCTCCTGGTAGGATTGTATATCCCATATGTCACTAGCTCATGGACTCTTGCCAATTACATGAAAGAAATAAACTTTCAGGAATTAGATATAAAATGTAATTTTAAGCAACTTTCCAATTTATTTCTATTAGAGTTACTTCATTCTCTTGGTATCCTTTGTTTGTTAATATGGATATGCTAACTTACTAATATGCCTGGGAGCCCATGAAGATTCATCTAGATTCAGTGCCTTTCATGCAATTACAAACTAAGTACTGTGCTATTGTCAAAAAATGTATTTTTGTTTTCAAATGCACACTATAGTATAAATAGCAAAGATAGTAACATTGTCCAAAAAATTGCTACAAAAAAATTTAGCACATGGTCTATTTAAATACCATAAGGCACTGTGTTGTACAAGTGCATTTTTAGGATTACTACAGTAATTAAAATTTTATTATGTCAATATTTTATGATGCGGTTTCATATGCATGAGACTTTTTAAGAATAAAGGTAAATAAAAATCATATACTAAATCACTTGAAAGTGATGCCACAAAGGGACATAACGGTAGCCATATGCTAAATCGCTTGAAAGTGATGCAGCATATCTTTAAAAGCGGACGACAAAATATAACATTAGTATTTCTATGAAATTAAGGAAGATATTTAACCTCAAAATGTCTTCAGCTCATCAGAGTAAGTGCTCTCTTAACAGTTATACTTAAGCTACTCCTTTTTACTGTTATCTGTATGGTGAAAAGAACCTGTCTGGATGGGTCAAGTGCCTCTAAAATATTGATTGTGAGGTAAAAAACAAAAATGTATGCTTACCTGATAAATTATTTTCTCTTAAGAGTCCATAGGAATTCAATAGCATGTAGGATATAATTCCCGCCACTAGGAGGAGGCCAAGAACACACACAAGAGTTCTAATCCCTCCCATCTTCATTCTCTCCTCAGTTTAACGTATAGTCACGCAGAGAAAAGGAAACGGGTAGGAAAGACAAAAGCTGGGTCTACAGGTGCAAATTAGAGCGGTCAAAAAAAATTAAACGGGTGGGGCCTATGGGCGCTTATCAATTAGTTAAGCTAAATTTTGTTTTCTTTCATATGACGACAAGAGTAGAGTCCATAGGAATTTCATAAAATGTGGGATTTAATACCCAAGCTCACTTTTAAGGAAGTGAGGGACAGAATAAAGGAAGTTCCTTATTCTGTCGATGGAAAATCTTTAAAGAATGTGCGCAGAGAAGACATTGCAACTTTGTAAATCCGTTCCAATGATGCATCATTTATGAAAGTCCAGAAAGCAACTGAGCTGGAAGAATGAGCTGAGATAATGCATAGGAGACTTCCCTGCCACCAAGAAGTTCTGAAAATCACATGATTGAACCAAGAGCTAAGGCTAACAGTAGCATTCTCGTCTGTACAGAAACCAGAATATAGAACAAATTATTATATTTGTAGTCCTTAGTAGCTTAAAGAAATATATTTAATGCTCTAGAGGATTCAATTTTGGAGAAAATCATACTGGATAAGAAGAACTTAAACTTATCCTTATGAAAACCCAGAAAAAAATAATATTCACAGGAAAGTAGAAAATTCAGAAATTCTTTTAACTGTGATAAAAATAAAGGTGATAAGCCCCAGTACAAAATATTAAAATCTATGCTGAACATAGGTTTAAAGGAGGACCCTTGCTGGACTGTAGAACTAAATACAATTCCATGTAGGAGGAATAGGTCTAACAACTGGCCTAATTCTCTCCAAATCTTGAACAAGGATATAAACATTAGGAAGCCTGGCTAAATTCTTATGCAAAAGAACTAAAAAAAGCTGACATTTTGCTCTTCAAGGGACTAACTGACAATCAATCCCTTGTCAAGACGACCTAGCAAAAACTGAAGAATCCCATGGTTCCTAAAGAAATGCCAGGAAAACCCTCAGAATATAACCACTCTAAAAAGAAAACCTTCCAAACTTGTGGAAAATTCTTTGGGAAACTGGTTTCCCAGTTTGCAAGAGAGAGAGAATAACCAAATCTGAGAAACATCTATGCATCAGAATTTAGGTGTTAATGCTGTTAAAGATTAGAGATTTGATTTAAAACCTTACACATCCTTATTGAACCCAGAACTGTTGTCTTGAATTGCAGTGCATCACCCCTGAGATACAAGTTAGCCTTGAAGAAATCAAGGCGGGCAACTGGACATCTGACCCAGGTTAGCATACCAGGTCCTGCAGGTCCAAGATTAAGCTTTCAGGATTACTAAAACAGACTACTGATTTGAGCAATTATTTTTGGAAAAAAACCAAACGATAGAAATCAGAAAAGTTGGACAAATATTCCTTGGGCATTCTAAGGCATCTATCAATTGTGTCTAAGTCTCTGGCTATGGCACAGTTACTGGAAGGTTACAGTTCAAGAGGAAATCTATCAGAATATGTCCGGAAATCATTCTTGGTAACAAGCTGATCGAATTGTACAAATGAAGAAGAGACCACTCCCCTAGCAGAACAGAGGACTGCTAATAAATTCACTTCCCAGTTCTACACTTCTGGAAAGAGAACAGCAAAAAGATACAAACAAAAAAAAAAAAAAAAACATCGACTCTGTTCTACCCAAAACAGATTTAGAATACCTGCAGCACAGCTAGGTGACTGCAAGTCTGTCCATAATGATAATGTCCTTCTTTAGGAGAAGCCATGACTGAAAACTCGGATCTCCAAAAAGAAAACC
Source organism: Bombina bombina (assembly GCF_027579735.1). Lineage (NCBI taxonomy): Eukaryota > Metazoa > Chordata > Amphibia > Anura > Bombinatoridae > Bombina > Bombina bombina. The sequence goes on from NC_069501.1 coordinate 1,101,602,010, forward strand.
TCCAGAGGAGTCCAGACATCTATCGCTCCTCTCGATTCCCAGCCAGCACTCTAATTCAGAACACAGACACCTGTATTAATGAGCTTACCTTAAGTGATTGACAAAAAGATTAAATCAAAAGTAGTCTGGGATCTATAACAGTCACCCAGCAGACCGACCTCTTGGGGTGAAGATGGATGTTCTGTAGTAAAACACAAGGGGACACAAAGGTGCCTATATGGCCTAGTACAGTCTTATACTAGAAGCAATAGTATGTGTGGTAAGATATATACTCACAAAAAGTGAAGCATCTCCATTGATGCTAATCAAACAGGATGGGGTCAATGTAGTCACCCAACAGACTGTATCAAGGCTTCCACAGATATAAAACTTTACTGATATAAATTAAAATACAGCGACGCGTTTCTCAGTCACAGACTGTTTCCTCAGGCATTAAGCCTGAGGAAACAGTCTGTGACTGAGAAACGCGTCGCTGTATTTTAATTTATATCAGTAAAGTTTTATATCTTTTTAATTCAAACACTTGCTACTGTGTCTCATTTGGATCAAAACATTGTCCATCGGACCTCTGCTGTTTGCCTCCTGTGGAAGCCTTGATACAGTCTGTTGGGTGACTACATTGACCCCATCCTGTTTGATTAGCATCAATGGAGATGCTTCACTTTTTGTGAGTATATATCTTACCACACATACTATTGCTTCTAGTATAAGACTGTACTAGGCCATATAGGCACCTTTGTGTCCCCTTGTGTTTTACTACAGAACATCCATCTTCACCCCAAGAGGTCGGTCTGCTGGGTGACTGTTATAGATCCCAGACTGCTCCCACTGCACTAATTGGAGTGCTTTTAAAATTGTGAGTTTGATAGAATATAGCTCTGAAAATCGAATTCTGTGGATCAAACAATATTGGGCCATGTGGCGCATCTGTCTTTTTCTCTGTTTTTAGATTATCCTTTGGATCCAGGCCGGGTCCTCTACAGATTGCTGCCTCTTCATCACCTATCTGCAATTTAAAGACTTTTTTGTACACAAATTTATTAGTTTATGTTATATTTATTTTATTTTTTGCTGAATTCATATTTGCTAATTTTTATGTACCATTGGTTTATCGGTACTGACCTCCTTTGTACTTTATACCTACCATTAACATTTACACTTTATAGTTAAGGGTGCCCCCTATCTTATTGATAAATCAAAAGTAGGTTCTGCATAGGAAAAAAAGGACGTCATACAAATGTCTTAAAATGAGAAAAACTCAGCTGGATTCAAACTCTAAACTTTGTTTACAAACTTGGCTATAAGCTAGACCTAGTCTGCATACAGTGACTACCTACACCTTTGTAGTGCTTGCTACAATATGCACACGTTTTATTTTGTGTACAGATGTACATGCTAAAGGATACATTTAAAAAAAACAAAAACAAATCTGCATACTGTAAATATGAAATGATGCATATATTACAAACATAGGGTGAATTGATATGCTTGTAGATATACATCGTCTGCATATAGCAGATCATACAACGAACAGAAAGATACATGTATATAGCAAATAAGCTACATGTAATTATGTTCTATCTTTACAGAAACTACAGGGCATACAATAAGGTACATTTAAGAAAAAAAGTGCACATAATTAGCATGTTCTGTTTATACAGAATTTACAATGCAGATACAAAGGAATATGTAATTAGCAAATAAAGTACATGTGATAAATATGTTCTGTTAACACAGCATCAATAATGCATACAAACAGATACATGATATTAGCAAAGAAAATACATGTAATGAAGACATGCTGTCTATACAGAATCTATTCTATGTACGATAAGATACCTGTATTAGCAAATGAGGTACAGGTAATCAGCATGTTCTGAGTATACAGAATCTACAGTGCATATAAGGTACATTTAATTAGCAATATGGATATATGTAATTAGCATGTTCTGTCAATACAGAAACTATACTGTATATAATAAGGTACATTTATTTAACAAATAAAGAACAAATAATTTCTGCTTATACAGTATCTACAATGCAGATAAAAAGGAACATGTAATAAGCAAATAAAGTACATATGTATTAGCATGTTCTGCCAATACAGAATCTATAGTGCATAGAAAAAGGGACATGTATTAGCAAATAAAATACATGTAAGACATTCTGTCTATACATAATCTATACAATGTACGATAACATACCTAAATGAGCAAAAAAAGTATAGGTAAGTAGTATGTTATGAATATACAGATTCTACAGTGCATACAATAAGGTACATTTAATTAAAGCAAATAAAGTACATGAAATTAGCGTGTTCTGTCAAAACAGAATCTAAACTGTAATACATGCATGAATCACATAGCTTTGCATAGAATAAACACCAAGCAATTGCATGGTGTCACCTGCCAAATATAATTGCACATATATCTTAAGTACTGTGACCTAAAACTACAGAAACCCAAGGTTGTGCATATAGAATACCACTGTGTGCAAGTTCACATGCAAGTTATCATAGCCTTGTGAACAGAGAAGGCATAATACATAATGATGAAAATAAATGTTATCTGCTATGTAGATTTTTACTTAGAACTGAACACACACAATGAATACATAGGGCCTCTGATAGGAGTTAGGAGATGCTGTTATAATAAGGAGCAGGTACAAAATAAATAAGTTGGTCATCCAGTAATCTTTTATAAACACACATGTTCCTAAATCCTTAAATTAATATGTTCTGTAAATACAGAAAGCTGTATTACATACAAAAAGTACATGTAATTAGCCAGCACAGCATGTTCCAGCAGAACAGAAACTATATTGTGTACATTAAGTTACATGTAACGCTATTGCTTTCGGCAGATTGATTTAGATTCAGAAATTGCTCTTTGTGTAATATGCACTGGAGCAGGACAGAGACCCTTAGCAGGGATAATGGCTTGTGGCTGATTTGCATGTACAATGAGGAGGTGCACAACTATTGCACAGAGGAATTATCAGCAGAACTACCCTCTAGAGAATCTGAAAAACACAGGGGGGGGACTGACCTGTTAAATTCTATGAAAAAAACACTGTTGAAAATAATTAACAAATAATTGTGAAACAGCAAAAACATAATTTATGTAAGAACTTACCTGATAAATTCATTTCTTTCATATTAGAAAGAGTCCATGAGCTAGTGACGTATGGGATACACATTCCTACCAGGAGGGGCAAAGTTTCCCAAACCTCAAAATGCCTATAAATACACCCCTCACCACACCTACAAATCAGTTTAACGTATAGCCAAGAAGTGGGGTGATAAGAAAAAAGTGCGAAAGCATAAAAAATATGGAATTGGAATAATTGTGCTTTATACAAAAAAATCATAACCACCACAAAAAAGGGTGGGCCTCATGGACTCTTGCTAATATGAAAGAAATGAATTTATCAGGTAAGTTCTTACATAAATTATGTTTTCTTTCATGTAATTAGCAAGAGTCCATGAGCTAGTGACGTATGGGATAATGACTACCCAAGATGTGGATCTTCCACGCAAGAGTCACTAGAGAGGGAGGGATGAAATAAAGACAGCCAATTCCGCTGAAAAAAATCCACACCCAAAATAAAGTTTAAATCTTATAATGAAAAAAACTGAAATTATAAGCAGAAGAATCAAACTGAAACAGCTGCCTGAAGTACTTTTCTACCAAAAACTGCTTCAGAAGAAGAAAACACATCAAAATGGTAGAATTTTGTAAAAGTATGCAAAGAAGACCAAGTGGCTGCTTTGCAAATCTTATCAACTGAAGCTTCATTCCTATACGCCCAGGAAGTAGAAACTGACCTAGTAGAATGAGCTGTAATCTTTTGAGGCAGAGTTTTACCCAACTCGACATAGGCATGATGAAACAAAGATTTTAACCAAGATGCCAAAGAAATGGCAGAAGCCTTCTGACCTTTCCTAGAACCGGAAAAGATAACAAATAGACTAGAAGTCTTTCGGAAATCCTTAGTAGCTTCAACATAATATTACAAAGCTCTAACTACATCCAAAGAATGCAACGACTTTTCCTTAGAATTCTTAGGATTAGGACATAATGAAGGAACCACAATTTCTCTACTAATGTTGTTAGAATTCACAACCTTAGGTAAAAATTTAGAAGAAGTTCGCAACACCGCCTTATCCTGATGAAAAATCAGAAAAGGAGACTCACAAGAAAGAGCAGATAATTCAGAAACTCTTCTAGCAGAAGAGATGGCCAAAAGAAACAAAACTTTCCAAGAAATTAATTTAATGTCCAGCGAATGCATAGGTTCAAACGGAGGAGCTTGAAGAGCCCCCAGAACCAAATTCAAACTCCAAGGAGGAGAAATTGACTTAATAACAGGTTTTATAAGAGCCAAAGCTTGTACAAAACAATGAATATCAGGAAGACTAGCAATCTTTCTGTGAAAAAGAACAGAAAGAGCAGATTTGACCTTTCAAGGAACTTGCAGACAAACCTTATCCAAACCATCCTGAAGAAACTGTAAAATTCTAGGAATTCTAAAAGAATGCCAAGAAAAAATGATGAGAAAAACACCAAGAAATGTAAATCTTCCAGACTCGATAATATATCTTCCTAGATACAGTTTTAGGAGCCTGTAACATAGTATTAATCACAGAGTCAGAGAAACCTCTATGACTGAGAATCAAGCGTTCAATCTCCATACCTTCAAATTTAAGGAATTGAGAAACCTGATGGAAAAAAGGACCTTGCGATAGAAGGTCTGGTCTTAACGGAAGAGTCCACGGTTGGCAAGTGGCCATCCGGACAAGATCCGCATACCAAAACCTGTGAGGCCATGCTGGAGCCACCAGCAGAATAAACAAACGCTCCTTTAGAATCTTGGAAAAAGAACTAGAGGCGGAAAGATATAAGCAGGATGATACTTCCAAGGAAGTGACAATGCATCCACTGCTTCCGCCTGAGGATCCCTGGATCTGGACAGATACCTGGGAAGCTTCTTGTTTAGATGAGAAGCCATCAGATCTATTTCTGGAAGTCCCCATATTTGAACAATCTGAAGAAATACCTCTGGGTGAAGAAACCATTCGCCCGGATGTAGCGTTTGGCGACTGAGATAATCCGCTTCCCAATTGTCTATACCTGGGATATGAACCGCAGAAATTAGACAGGAGCTGGATTCCGCCCATACAAGTATTCGAGAGACTTCTTTCATAGTCAGAGGACTGTGAGTTCCTCCTTGATGATTGACATATGCCACGGTTGTGACATTGTCCGTCTGGAAACAAATGAACGACTCTCTCTTTAGAAGAGGCCACGACTGAAGAGCTCTGAAAATTGCACGGAGTTCCAAAATGTTGATTGGTAATCTCGCCTCCTGAGATTCCCAAACCCCTTGTGCTGTCAGAAACCCCCATACAGCTCCCCAACCTGTCAGACTTGCATCTGTTGAGATCACAGTCTAGGTTGGAAGAACAAAAGAAGCCCCCTGAACTAAACGATGGTGGTCTGTCCACCACGTCAGAGTGTCGAACAATCGGTTTTAAAGATATTAATTGAGATATCTTTGTATAATCCCTGCACCACTGGTTCAGCATACAGAGCTGAAGAGGTCGCATGTGAAAACGAGCAAAGGGGATCGCGTCCAATGCAGCAGTCATAAGACCTAGAATTTCCATGCATAAGGCTACCGAAGGGAAAGATTGAGACTGAAGGTTTCGACAAGATGAAACCAATTTCAGACGCCTCTTGTCCGTCAGAGACAGAATCAAGGACACTGAATCTATCAGGAAACCTAAAAAGGTTACCCTTGTCTGAGGAATCAAACGAACTTTTTGGTAAATTGATCCTCCAACCATGTTCTTGAAGAAACAACACTTATAAAAGACTGGAAAGGTTCTTTCTAGTGAAAATGAGCAAAGGGAATTGAATCCAATGCTGTGGCCATAAGACCTAAAACTTCTATGCATATATAGCAACTGAAGGAAATAATAGAGACTAAAGGAACCGATAGACGGAACCCAATAAAAATATCCCTTGTCTGATAGAGACAAGGACAGTGACACAAACTATCTGGAAACCTAAAAAAGGTGACCCTTGTGTGAGGAATCAAGAGCTTTTGAAAAAAGATCCTCTATGTCCTGAAGAGCAAGTAAATCATATGAGATTCCGCATCCTCAGAAAATAATCTGAATGAAAACAGAAAAATTAAAATATGCATTTATTGTATCTAATGAAAACAAATAATGCTATCAATGACCATAAAAAGGCAAAATAGTTTGAATAAAACTCCAAAACCCGGTTCATCAAAAGGAACTGTAAGAAATACCCCAGAAGATTCCAGGTCTGAGCAGCGCTTGAACCCCATGGGTGCCCAGCCATGCTTCAACAGTACCCAAAATATATAGGACAGAAACACAGTTAAAGAAAGTGTTAGCCTTACTGGAATAAAATCAAAGAAATTTGGACAAAATAAATTTCAAAGAAGCCTTAACCTGCCCCTTACCAGCCAAGCTGGAATACGGCACGTACATCGCAATATTAGGGAGCTGATTTCGAACTCCAATTATAGACATGTTACTTGGGAAAGAACTCAGGAATTCGTTCCTTAATAAGAACAACCAAACCAGTATAAGCTTAAAGTTTTAGTCTTAGAACTCAATCTTGAAGCCCAGAGTAACAGTTAAGAATTGAATCCAATTATAAAACAAATAATTGATTATCTTAGAACAAAAGAAATATGGATTTTTGTTATTTTTTTTTTTAAATCACAAAATTCTTCTAGCTAAAAAAGCTAAAGACATAGATTAACCCTCATTTGCGAAAATATTCAATAAAATGAAGACACAAATGAAATTATTAGCATGATAGTCCAGTTTAAAGGACCAGCCAATACAGTGGACTTGCATAATCAATAAATGCAAAACAACAAGACAAATGCAACAGCACCTAGTCTAGTAAATGTTGTCCCTTTAACAATGCTAAAATAAATCATAATCTGATACTTGATCTTAAAGTAAACAGAGAAAATGAAGCAATTGCAATATCCAAATAAATAACAGGACCAAGAAAAGTACCTGAAACTAAATAATTTTCCATAAATAAGATACAACTATCTAAAGGAAAATAAATACTATTTTGCTATAGAAACAATAGCATAATTAGTAGAATTAGAGATAGCCCCAATAAATTGGAGAACCCTCCAAATTGAGTTTAACTGCTGGCAAAGAATATAGTTTAAAACCTTTGAAGAGGAAATAAAAGAAAATTCTCAGCCTATTCCATTCCCTAGTATGGGGAATTGGAAAGAAAACCTCTGAAAACACAGAAGAAATAAATAGGCAGAAATAATGTCAGCTAGTCTTAAAGAACTAGTTACCTTAATATCCAAAATAATCAACACCTTTTCAACAAAGAACAAATGTACTTTAATAATAGAAAAATAATAAAAAACATAATTTATGCTTACCTGATAAATTCCTTTCTCCTGTAGTGTAGTCAGTCCACGGGTCATCCATTACTTATGGGATATTAACTCCTCCCTAACAGGAAGTGCAAGAGGATCACCCAAGCAGAGCTGCTATATAGCTCCTCCCCTCTACGTCACACCCAGTCATTCGACCGAAAACCAAACGAGAAAGGAGAAACTATAGGGTGCAGTGGTGACTGGAGTATAATTTAAAATTTAGACCTGCCATAAAAAACAGGGCGGGCCGTGGACTGACTACACTACAGGAGAAAGGAATTTATCAGGTAAGCATAAATTATGTTTTCTCCTGTTAAGTGTAGTCAGTCCACGGGTCATCCATTACTTATGGGATACCAATACCAAAGCTAAAAGTACACAGATGACGGGAGGGACAGGCAGGATCTTTACGCAGAAGGAACCACTGCCTGAAGAATGTTAAAGATAAAATTAGAGGCGCCCTCAAATACTAGTAATAATCCGCCAGTATTGGTGTATAATGTGCTGTAAAACTGTCATAGAAAAGTTGTTACTATTGGCAATGATACAACAAGAACAGTATTGATAACCTACAAATAGATGTATAACTTGTTCAGTTAAGAGGATTTGAGTATGATATAGTTTGTTATAATGAATAAACTATCTCTCTAACAATGTATAATAAGATAGTCCACACTCTCAGAGGTGTTTGTAATCTCCAGGCAGCAATCTCATTCCAGAAAGGTGTTGGCCGTCACAGGTTCTGTTCAAAAAGAGAAGAGAGAGAAGAGGCGCCAAATGGTGTGTATCGTTTTGAATTCAGTAGGCCTTGCCCCCAAATAAAAACTACTTACAAAATTTCCAGCACTTGAGAAGTGCCACAAATGCCTTCTGAACTGTTAGCAGCCGTCCAGCTAGCTGATATGTATCAGAATTGCTTCTATACTGTGCTGTTCAAGACAAAAAACACAAAAGTGCCACAATAGTGTGTATCAGTGTGATCATTTGATATAGCGCAACAAATGAAATATACTCACAAGATGTAGGGCACTTGAGAAGTGCCACAAAAGCCTCCTGGACACTTGTCAGCTGTCCAGCTCACTGATAGAATCGATATCCCCTTGGTTCACTTGTTCAGCTCACAAACGAACTCTAATGTAGCACACTAGAATCTCCCTGCAGCTCAATATTCAGATGAGTGCAAGTATGGCTACCAGTGTTGGATGTGCAAAGTTGCTAAAAATTGCCGTGCTACTAGTACTGGTTAGTTAAAAATAGAAATTTATTAAAAACAATGTTACACTACGCGTTTCCCGGTTACTCAGACCGCTTCCTCAGGTGTAATTCCAGATACAAAGTAGCAAAATTTTATAGCCCATTATCGGCGTCTAACCCGACCCAGGGCGCATGCGTGAGCAACTAAAGAAACATTAGCCAATCAGTGCCTTAGTTGAGTTCCTCTCTAATATAATTGGTTCTCTCTTAGGGGCTTGGCCAATGACGTGCCCGCTATCTGATGGCATCAGATAGCGGGCACGTCATTGGCCAAGCCCCTAAGAGAAAACTAACTTTAGTAAATTGGTGCCAAAGTAGGCAATATTATAATAAAAATGTACCACTCTGGTATTGTAATACCTACGATAAGTTTAACTGTCAGTTTAAAAACTGACACGAGTGCCGATGACAAACATTACACATCAGATAGCGGGCACATCATTGGCCAAGCCCCTAAGAGAGAACCAATTATATTAGAGAGGAACTCAACTAAGGCACTGATTGGCTAATGTTTCTTTAGTTGCTCACGCATGCGCCCTGGGTCGGGTTAGACGCCGATAATGGGCTATAAAATTTTGCTACTTTGTATCTGGAATTACACCTGAGGAAGCGGTCTGAGTAACCGGGAAACGCGTAGTGTAACATTGTTTTTAATAAATTTCTATTTTTAACTAACCAGTACTAGTAGCACGGCAATTTTTAGCAACTTTGCACATCCAACACTGGTAGCCATACTTGCACTCATCTGAATATTGAGCTGCAGGGAGATTCTAGTGTGCTACATTAGAGTTCGTTTGTGAGCTGAACAAGTGAACCAAGGGGATATCGATTCTATCAGTGAGCTGGACAGCTGACAAGTGTCCAGGAGGCTTTTGTGGCACTTCTCAAGTGCCCTACATCTTGTGAGTATATTTCATTTGTTGCGCTATATCAAATGATCACACTGATACACACTATTGTGGCACTTTTGTGTTTTTTGTCTTGAACAGCACAGTATAGAAGCAATTCTGATACATATCAGCTAGCTGGACGGCTGCTAACAGTTCAGAAGGCATTTGTGGCACTTCTCAAGTGCTGGAAATTTTGTAAGTAGTTTTTATTTGGGGGCAAGGCCTACTGAATTCAAAACGATACACACCATTTGGCGCCTCTTCTCTCTCTTCTCTTTTTGAACTGCCTGAAGAACCTCTCCCCCAAAAACAGCCTCCGAAGAAGCAAAAGTGTAAAATTTGTAAAATTTGGAAAAAGTGTGAAGTGAAGACCAAGTCGCAGCCTTGCATATCTGTTCAACAGAGGCCTCATTTTTAAAGGCCCAAGTGGAAGCCACAGCTCTGGTAGAATGAGCTGTAATTCTTTCAGGAGGCTGCTGTCCAGCAGTCTCATAGGCTAAACGTATTATACTACGAAGCCAGAAGGAGAGAGTGGTAGCCGAAGCCTTTTGACCTCTCCTCTGTCCAGAATACAGACGACAAACAGGGAAGAAGTTTGTTGAAAATCTTTAGTTGCCTGTAAATAAAATTTCAGGGCACGGACAACGTCCAGATTGTGCAGAAGTCGTTCCTTCTTTGAGGAAGGATTAGGACACAATGAAGGAACAACAATCTCTTGATTGATATTCCTGTTAGTGACTACCTTAGGTAAGAACCCAGGTTTAGTACGCAGAACTACCTTGTCTGAATGGAAAATCAGATAAGGAGAATCACAATGTAAAGCAGATAACTCAGAGACTCTTCGAGCCGAGGAAATAGCCATTAAAAACAGAACTTTCCAAGATAACAGCTTGATATCAATGGAATGAAGGGGTTCAAACGGAACACCCTGTAAAACGTTAAGAACTAAGTTTAAGCTCCATGGTGGAGCAACAGTTTTAAACACAGGCTTAATCCTGGCCAAAGCCTGACAAAAAGCCTGAACGTCTGGAACTTCTGACAGACGTTTGTGTAAAAGGATGGACAAAGCTGAGATCTGTCCCTTTAACGAACTAGCGGATAAGCCCTTTTCTAAACCTTCTTGTAGAAAAGACAATATCCTAGGAATCCTAACCTTACTCCATGAGTAACTCTTGGATTCGCACCAATGCAAGTATTTGCGCCATATTTTATGGTAAATTTTCCTGGTAACAGGCTTCCTAGCCTGTATCAAGGTATCAATCACTGACTCAGAGAATCCACGCTTTGATAGAATCAAGCGTTCAATCTCCATGCAGTCAGCCTCAGAGAAATTAGATTTGGATGTTTGAAAGGACCCTGCACCAGAAGGTCCTGTCTCAGAGGCAGAGACCATGGTGGACAGGATGACATGTCCACTAGATCTGCATACCAGGTCCTGCGTGGCCACGCAGGCGCTATTAGAATCACTGATGCTCTCTCCTGTTTGATCCTGGCAATCAATCGAGGAAGCATCGGGAAGGGTGGAAACACATAAGCCATGTTGAAGACCCAAGGTGCTGTCAGAGCATCTATCAGAACCGCTCCCGGGTCTCTGGACCTGGATCCGTAATAAGGAAGTTTGGCGTTCTGGCGAGACGCCATGAGATCCAGATCTGGTTTGCCCCAACGCCAAAGTATTTGGGCAAAGACCTCCGGATGAAGTTCCCACTCCCCCGGATGAAAAGTTTGGCGACTTAGATAATCCGCTTCCCAGTTCTCCACGCCTGGGATGTGGATCGCTGATAGGTGGCAAGAGTGAGACTCTGCCCAGTGAATTATCTTTGAGACTTCCATCATTGCTAGGGAACTCCTTGTCCCTCCCTGATGGTTGATGTAAGCCACAGTCGTGATGTTGTCCGACTGAAACCTGATGAACCTCAGAGTTGCTAACTGAGGCCAAGCCAGAAGGGCATTGAAAACTGCTCTTAATTCCAGAATATTTATGGGAAGGAGACTCTCCTCCTGAGTCCAAGATCCCTGAGTCTTCAGGGAATTCCAGACAGCGCCCCAACCTATCAGGCTGGCGTCTGTTGTTACAATCGTCCAATCTGGCCTGCTGAAGGACATCCCCTTGGATAGATGTGGCCGAGAGAGCCACCATAGAAGAGAATTTCTGGTTTCTTGATCCAGATTCAGCATAGGGGACAAATCTGAGTAATCCCCATTCCACTGACTTAGCATGCACAATTGCAGTGGTCTGAGATGCAGGCGTGCAAAGGGTACTATGTCCATTGCCGCTACCATTAAGCCGATTACATCCATGCATTGAGCCACTGACGGGTGTGGAATGGAATGAAGGATCCGGCAAGCATCTAGAAGTTTTGTTAACCTGACCTCTGTCAGATAAATCTTCATTTCTACAGAATCTATGAGAGTCCCTAAGAAGGGAACTCTTGTGAGTAGCAATAGAGAACTCTTTTCTTCGTTCACTTTCCACCCATGTGACCTTAGAAATGCCAGTACTAACTCTGTATGAGACTTGGCAGTTTGGAAAATTGACGCTTGTATCAGAATGTCGTCTAGGTACGGAGCTACCGATATTCCTTGCGGTCTTAGTACCGCCAGAAGAGAACCCAGAACCTTTGTAAAGATTCTTGGAGCCGTAGCTAACCCGAAGGGAAGAGCTACAAACTGGTAATGCCTGTCTAGGAAGGCAAACCTTAGATACCGGTAATGATCCTTGTGAATCGGTATGTGAAGGTAGGCATCCTTTAAATCCACTGTGGTCATGTACTGACCCCTTTGGATCATGGGTAAGATTGTCCGAATAGTTTCCATTTTGAACGATGGAACTCTTAGGAATTTGTTTAGGATCTTTAAATCCAATATTGGTCTGAAGGTTCCTTCTTTCTTGGGAACCACAAACAGATTTGAGTAAAACCCTTGTCCGTGTTCCGACCGCGGAACCGGATGGATCACTCCCATTAGTAAAAGATCTTGTACACAGCGTAGAAACGCCTCTTTCTTTATCTGGTTTGTTGACAACCTTGAAAGATGAAATCTCCCTTGTGGAGGAGAAGCTTTGAAGTCCAGAAGATATCCCTGAGATATGATCTCCAACGCCCAGGGATCCTGGACATCTCTTGCCCAAGCCTGGGCAAAGAGAGAAAGTCTGCCCCCCACTAGATCCGTTTCCGGATCGGGGGCCCTCACTTCATGCTGTCTTAGGGGCAGCAGCAGGTTTTCTGGCCTGCTTGCCCTTGTTCCAGGTCTGGTTAGGTTTCCAGCCTTGTCTGTAGCGAGCAACAGTTCCTTCCTGTTTTGGAGCAGAGGAAGTGGATGCTGCTCCTGCCTTGAAGTTACGAAAGGCACGAAAATTAGACTGTCTAGCCCTTGGTTTGGCTCTGTCTTGAGGCAGGGCATGGCCCTTACCTCCCGTAATGTCAGCGATAATTTCTTTCAAACCGGGCCCGAATAATGTCTGCCCCTTGAAAGGTATGTTAAGCAATTTAGATTTAGAAGTCACATCAGCTGACCAGGATTTTAGCCACAGCGCTCTGCGCGCCTGAATGGCGAATCCGGAATTCTTAGCCGTAAGTTTAGTTAAGTGTACTACGGCATCAGAAATAAATGAATTAGCTAGCTTAAGGGCTTTAAGCTTGTGTGTAATCTCATCCAATGGAGCTGTGTCAAGGGTCTCTTCCAGAGACTCAAACCAAAATGCCGCCGCAGCCGTGACAGGCGCAATGCATGCAAGGGGTTGCAATATAAAACCTTGTTGAACAAACATTTTCTTAAGGTAACCCTCTAACTTTTTATCCATTGGATCTGAAAAGGCACAGCTATCCTCCACCGGGATAGTGGTACACTTAGCTAAAGTAGAAACTGCTCCCTCCACCTTAGGGACCGTTTGCCATAAGTCCCGTGTGGTGGCGTCTATTGGAAAAAATTTTCTGAATATAGGAGGGGGTGAGAAAGGCACACCGGGTCTATCCCACTCCTTAGTAACAATTTCAGTAAGTCTCTTAGGTATAGGAAAAACGTCAGTACACGTCGGTACCGCAAAATATTTATCCAACCTACATATTTTCTCTGGGATTGCAACCGTGTTACAATCATTCAGAGCCGCTAACACCTCCCCTAGTAATACACGGAGGTTCTCCAGCTTAAATTTAAAATTTGAAATGTCTGAATCCAGTTTATTTGGATCAGATCCGTCACCCACAGAATGAAGCTCTCCGTCTTCATGTTCTGCAAATTGTGACGCAGTATCAGACATGGCCCTAGCATTATCAGCGCACTCTGTTCTCACCCCAGAGTGGTCTCGTTTACCCCTAAGTTCTGGCAATTTAGATAAAACTTCAGTCATAACATTAGCCATGTCGTGTAAAGTGATTTGTAATGGCCGCCCTGATGTACTTGGCGTTACAATATCACGCACCTCCTGAGCGGGAGATGCAGGTACTGAAACGTGAGGCAATTTAGTCGGCATAACTTCCCCCTCGTTGTCTGGTGAATTTTGCTTAACATGTACAGATTGGCTTTTATTTAAAGTAGCATCAATGCAATTAGTACATAAATTTCTATTGGGCTCCACCTTGGCCTTAGAACATATAGCACAAAGAGATTCCTCTGTGTCAGACATGTTTAAACAAACTAGCAATTAGACTAGCAAGCTTGGAAAATACTTTTCAAATGAATTTACAAGCAATATAAAAAACGTTACTGTGCCTTTAAGAAGCACACAAAAAAACTGTCACTTTGATATAACAATGAACCGGTTTAGTTATAGCAATCAATTTTTCATATGAAATGCATTAATTTAGCAAAGGATAGCACCCATCAGCAAATGGATTATTAACCCCTTAATACCAAAAAACGATTGACAAATCAAATAAATACGTTTTTATCACAGTCAAAGCACAGTCTCACAGGTCTGCTGTGAGTGATTACCTCCCTCAAACTAGTTTTGGAGACCCCTGAGCTCTGTAGAGACGTCCTGGATCATGCAGGGAGAATAAGGAAGACTGTGACTGAATTGTTAATGCATAGTAAAAGCGCCAAAATAGGCCCCTCCCACTCATAATACAGCAGTGGGGAAGCTCAGTAAACTGATTTTATTCAAAATAAACGACAGCCAAGTGGAAAATAATGCCCATAAATTTTCACCAAGTACCTCAGAGAGAAAAACGATTAACCTGCCAGTAAACGTTTTAAATATATGAAATAATAATAAAAACCTGTTGCTAGTCGCTATCACTGCAGAAAGGCTATAAGTTATATGTATACCGTATTTTCTTAGTGAAGTGCCATTCCCCAGAAATACTTTAGTGCCAACATACATACATAACAGCCTGATACCAGTTGCTACTACTGCATTTAAGGCTGTACTTACATTATATTGGTATTAGCAGTATTTTCTCAGTCAATTCCATTCCTTAGAAAATAATATACTGCAACATACCTCTTTGCAGGTGAACCCTGCCCGCTGTCCCCTGTTCTGAAGTTACCTCGCTCCTCAGAATGGCCGAGAACAGCAAATGGATCTTAGTTACGTCCGCTAAGATCATACACAAACTCAGGTAGATTCTTCTTCTAATACTGCCTGAGAAGAAACAACACACTCCGGTGCTGTTAAAAACAACAAACTTTTGATTGAAGTAATAAAAAAACTAAATTTAATAACCACACTCCTCTCACACATCCTATCTATTAGTTAGGTGCAAGAGAATGTCTGGGTGTGACGTAGAGGGGAGGAGCTATATAGCAGCTCTGCTTGGGTGATCCTCTTGCACTTCCTGTTAGGGAGGAGTTAATATCCCATAAGTAATGGATGACCCGTGGACTGACTACACTTAACAGGAGAAAAGTAGATTTGTTAGTGTCAATATCTGATGAAGAAAATTTCTGAAAGAGAAAAAAACATCATCGGAGAAGGATAAATCAGTATGTTGTTGGTCATTTGAAACTTCAATAATAAAAAAAGAAGTGAAAAAAGACCTAAAAATTTTATTAGAAGGCACGAAGTCCGACAAAGCCTTTAAAATAGAATCAGAAAAATATTTCTTATAAATCTTCTAAATATTTCTCGTTAGAAAGGAAATATATAAAGCATAAATACTAATGGATTCCGCATGTAAAAGTATAACATAATAACTTATTACAAACCATAGCTAAAGATAAACATTTATAACATTTAAAATAAATGAACTTAGCTTTGGTAGAACTGAAACTCAGTTAAGCATTTTTCCAGAAGTGGCTTCTGATTCAGAGTCAATCTGAGACATCTTGCAATATGTAATAGAAAAAACAACATATAAAGCAAAATTGATCAAATTCCTTAAATGACAGTTTCAGGAATGGGAAAAAAATGCCAATGAACAAGCTTCTAGCAACCAGAAGCAATAAATAATGAGACTTTAAATATTGTGGAGACAACAATAACGCTCAAATTTTTTAGCGGCAAAAAAGCCGCCCACATTATTTGGCGCCTAAATGCTTTTGACATCCGGTAACGCCGACATTTTTTGGCACAAAAACGTCAAAAAAATTACGCAACTTCCGGCGAGACGTATGACGCCGGAAATGACAAGAAAATTTTTGCGCCAAGAAAGTCCGCGCCAAGAATGACGCAATAAAATGAAGCATTTTCAGCTCCCGCGAGCCTAACAGCCCACAGGAAAAAAAGTCAAATTTTAAGGTAAGAAACATTTGAATTATTCATATGCATTATCCCAAATATGAAACAATGTCTGAAAATAAGGAACGTTGAACATCCTGAATCAAGGCAAATAAATGTTTAAACACATATATTTAGAACTTTATATAAAAGTGCCCAACCATAGCTTAGAGTGTCACAGAAAATAAGACTTACTTACCCCAGGACACTCATCTACATGTAGTAGAAAGCCAAACCAGTACTGAAACGAGAATCAGTAGAGGTAATGGTATATATAAGAGTATATCGTCAATCTGAAAAGGGAGGTAAGAGATGAATCTCTACGACCGATAACAGAGAACCTATGAAATAGACCCCGTAGAAGATCATTGAATTCAAATAGGCAATACTCTCTCCACATCCCTCTGACATTCACTGCACGCTGAGAGGAAAACCGGGCTCCAACCGGCTGCGGAGCGCATATCAACTTAGAATCTAGCACAAACTTACTTCACCACCTCCACGGGAGGCAAAGTTTGTAAAACTGATTTGTGGGTGTGGTGAGGGGTGTATTTATAGGCATTTTGAGGTTTGGGAAACTTTGCCCCTCCTGGTAGGAATGTGTATCCCATACGTCACTAGCTCATGGACTCTTGCTAATTACATGAAAGAAAGGTTAAATTTCAGAATAAGATAAGCAAAAAAAACCTTTGTTATAAAGCCAGTTATCAATGCCCCTTAGACACCAGAGTATAATCAATTTCAAGAGAGAAAATGAAGACCCTCTATAACAAACACCCACAGTGCTGTGCTACCCACCCCTCCAAAAGCTCTTATGCTGGGCACTTACCCCCTTCCAAAATTAAGTCTATGACAAGGAATGACAGAAATTGAGAAAACAGTTATGTAGGAGCTGGATTCTGCCCTTAGAGAGCAGCGATGAGCATGGGAAAAGAGGGCGGAGCTACCACCCAGTGCATGTCTGGAGTCTCAGAGGGCGCAGGAAAATCAATAAAGAAAAAAGCGATAAAAATTAAATAAAAGTGATAAAAACAAGAAAGTTAAAAACCACTAAGGGAGCTTCCCAACCCAACCGCTATGCTGTAAAGAGGGTTGTAAGGGGTCTGTGTATTTTGATAATTAATAATAAATTAGGCTGAGGCTGCTAACACCCAAAAGATACATAAAAATAATGTGTCTGTAGGCAGGCAAACCAAGTCCCCTTGCTATACTGTACTTGCCAACAAGTACCTAATTATAGCGTATGAGCTGTGTAAGTGTTAAAAGGTCACTTACCTTAATGAAGCACCCCTCCACTGAGCTTACCAGTCAGAAATCTGAAGCTGTATCCAGTAGAGAACCAATCCAGAGCTTTTACAGCAAAGGACCCACAGGGGGAGGCTAAGGAACATGTCCCCACAACGCCTAAGGGTGGTAATTTCTGAAATCAAATAGGGAAACTGCACACATAACCTGGTATTCCTATGCCCCTGCATCATTTAAAGTGCTGAAGTTCAATCTATTTCTTCTTTCTGAATGATCAGATGCAGGGGTAATAGGTCACACATTGGTTTGAGCTCCCATAAATAATCTATAAGAGTAGCTAGAGCAACTCTATTCTCAACCTTCTCCTGAGGAGAGATGGGAGGGATTAAAGCTCTTGTGTGGGTTATTGGCCTCCTCCTAGTGGTGGGAGTTATATCCAACATGTTATGGAATTTCTTTGAACCCTTATCCTCATACAAAATAAATATCTTCCCTTCCCTGTTGTGAAATGTCAGCTATTTACAGGTATGTTTCATCACTTCCAAGCACCTCTAAAATAAAATTGTAAGGTACAGTATCTTTCTTTCCCTGTTAATGTTATATGTCCGCTATTTACAGGTATGCTGCATCACTAAAATATATATTGTGAGAGGTAGAGTATCTTCCATTCTCTGTTCATGTGATATAAAAGCTGCCTTTAGGTATGCTGCATCACTTTTAAGTGAGAGTGATTCGTATAACTTGTCCTTTAATGGCTCTTTAGTAGTTCATACCACTTCATAGTATTTATTGGATTTGTATTCTGTAACCATGTACTAATCCTTTAATCTATCCACATTTGGATGGAATGAGAGATGGTTACTAAAATATCTTATACTAATGAAAAAGGTAAAAGCAAAATTGTCTTGATAGTCATCACCTTCAAGGTACTATATGCATAAGTTAAAATGGATGCTTCTGCAATACCATTAGAAACAAATTCAAATCCCATGGAGGATTAACATGACAGGATCAATACCTGTAAAGGTATAGAAGAGGTTTAAATATCTGGGTCAAGAACCACTTGCCACTGAATTAACCAAGCTTTCAGTAAAAAGTAATGATATGGATAGACAAGACAGGCAGATCCTCAGTAAAGAGGGATCTGTGGCAACACTGCCGCTTATATAATGGTACACTCGGGCAGTAGTCAGTGAGCAACTCCAGAGGTTACACATATATAGTCAACTATGCAAACTTTGTTTTTCTTTTTTGCAATAAGGAAAATAAATTACTATGTAAAATCAATTTGCAATATCACATCCTGAACATAGTTAACAAAAATTACATAAATCAGATTTTTTTTTTTTTTTGCTAGATCTGACTGGAAAAGAAGTGAATAATTGCTGAATTATTATTGTATATAAGGGGGATGCGCACAATGTGATAATTACATTTATTTCCATGGCAACATAAAATAATTAAATTGGTGATAATAGCGAAGAAAACAGAACCCTTTAAACAAAAATGATAGCAACGTTAGCAAAACAGAATTTATGTTTACCTGATAAATTACTTTCTCCAACGGTGTGTCCGGTCCACGGCGTCATCCTTACTTGTGGGATATTCTCTTCCCCAACAGGAAATGGCAAAGAGCCCAGCAAAGCTGGTCACATGATCCCTCCTAGGCTCCGCCTACCCCAGTCATTCGACCGACGTTAAGGAGGAATATTTGCATAGGAGAAACCATATGTTACCGTGGTGACTGTAGTTAAAGAAAATAAATTATCAGACCTGATTAAAAAAACCAGGGCGGGCCGTGGACCGGACACACCGTTGGAGAAAGTAATTTATCAGGTAAACATAAATTCTGTTTTCTCCAACATAGGTGTGTCCGGTCCACGGCGTCATCCTTACTTGTGGGAACCAATACCAAAGCTTTAGGACACGGATGAAGGGAGGGAGCAAATCAGGTCACCTAAATGGAAGGCACCACGGCTTGCAAAACCTTTCTCCCAAAAATAGCCTCAGAAGAAGCAAAAGTATCAAATTTGTAAAATTTAGAAAAAGTGTGCAGTGAAGACCAAGTCGCTGCCTTACATATCTGATCAACAGAAGCCTCGTTCTTGAAGGCCCATGTGGAAGCCACAGCCCTAGTGGAGTGAGCTGTGATTCTTTCAGGAGGCTGCCGTCCGGCAGTCTCATAAGCCAATCGGATAATGCTTTTAATCCAGAAGGAGAGAGAGGTAGAAGTTGCTTTTTTGACCTCTCCGTTTACCAGAATAAACAACAAACAAAGACGAAGTTTGTCTGAAATCCTTAGTAGCTGCTAAGTAAAATTTGAGAGCACGAACTACATCCAAGTTGTGCAACAAACGTTCCTTCTTTGAAACTGGATTAGGACACAAAGAAGGCACAACTATCTCCTGGTTAATGTTTTTGTTAGAAACAACTTTTGGAAGAAAACCAGGTTTAGTACGCAAAACCACCTTATCTGCATGGAACACCAGATAAGGAGAAGAACACTGCAGAGCAGATAATTCTGAAACTCTTCTAGCAGAAGAAATTGCAACCAAAAAAAAAAACTTTCCAAGATAATAACTTAATATCAACGGAATGTAAGGGTTCAAACGGAACCCCCTGAAGAACTGAAAGAACTAGGTTGAGACTCCAAGGAGGAGTCAAAATTTTGTAAACAGGCTTGATTCTAACCAGAGCCTGAACAAAGGCTAGAACATCTGGCACAGCTGCCAGCTTTTTGTGAAGTAACACAGACAAGGCAGAAATCTGTCCCATCAAGGAACTTGCAGATAATCCTTTTTTCCAATCCTTCTCGAAGGAAGGATAGACTCTTAGGAATCTTAACCTTGTCCCAAGGGAATCCTGCAGATTCACACCAACAGATATACCAAATTATGTGGTAATTTTTCTGGTTACAGGCTTTCAGGCCTGAACAAGAGTATTAATAACAGAATCTGAGAACCCTCGCTTTGATAAGATCAAGCGTTCAATCTCCAAGCAGTCAGCTGGAGTGGGTCGAACGGACCTAGAACAAGAAGGTCTCGTCTCAAAGGTAGTTTCCATGGTGGAGCCGATGACATATTCCCCAGATCTGCATACCAAGTCCTGCGTGGCCACGCAGGAGCTATCAAAATCACCGACGCCTTCTCCTGATTGATCCTGGCTACCAGCCTGGGGATGAGAGGAAACGGCGGGAACACATAAGCTAGTTTGAAGGTCCAAGGTGCTACTAGTGCATCCACTAGAGCCGCCTTGGGATCCCTGGATCTGTACCCGTAGTAAGGAACTCTGAAGTTCTGACGAGAGGCCATCAGATCCATGTCTGGAATGCCCCACGGTTGAGTGACTTGGGCAAAGATTTCCGGATGGAGTTCCCACTCCCCCGGATGCAATGTCTGATGACTCAGAAAATCCGCTTCCCAATTTTCCACTCCTGGGATGTGGATAGCAGACAGGTGGCAGGAGTGAGACTCCGCCCATAGAATGATTTTGGTCACTTCTTCCATCGCTAGGGAACTCCTTGTTCCCCCCTGATGGTTGATGTATGAACTTGGCCCTCGCTAGCTGAGGCCAAGCTTTGAGAGCATTGAATATCGCTCTCAGTTCCAGAATATTTATCGGTAGAAGAGATTCTACCCGAGACCAAAGACCCTGAGCTTTCAGGGATCCCCAGACCGCGCCCCAGCCCATCAGACTGGCGTCGGTCGTGACAATGACCCACTCTGGTCTGCGGAAGGGTCATCCCTTGTGACAGGTTGTCCAGGGACAGCCACCAACGGAATGAGTCTCTGGTCCTCTGATTTACTTGTATCTTCGGAGACAAGTCTGAATAGTCCCCATTCCACTGACTGAGCATGAACAGTTGTAATGGTCTTAGATGAATGCGCACAAAAGGAACTATGTCCATTGCCTCTACCATCAAACCTATCACTTCCATGCACTGCGCTATGGAAGGAAGAGGAACGGAATGAAGTATCCGACAAGAGTCTAGAAGTTTTGTTTTTCTGGCTTCTGTCAGAAAAATCCTCATTTCTAAGGAGTCTATTATAGATCCCAAGAAGGGAACCCTCGTTGACGGAGATAGAGAACTCTTTTCCACGTTCACTTTCCATCCGTGAGATCTGAGAAAGGCCAGGACAATGTCCGTGTGAGCCTTTACTTGAGGAAGGGACGACGCTCGAATCAGAATGTCGTCCAAGTAAGGTACTACAGCAATGCCCCTTGGTCTTAGCACCGCCAGAAGGGACCCTAGTACCTATGAGAAAATCCTAGGAGCAGTGGCTAATCCGAAAGAAAACGCCACGAACTGGAAATGCTTGTCCAGGAATGCAAACCTTAGGAACCGATGATGTTCCTTGTGGATAGGAATATGTAGATACGCATCCTTGAAATCCACCTTGGTCATGAATTGACCTTCCTGGATGGAAGGAAGAAGTGTTCGAATGGTTTCCATCTTGAACGATGGAACCTTGAGAAACTTGTTCAAGATCTTGAGATCGAAGATTGGTCTGAACGTTCCCTCTTTTTTTGGGAACTATGAACAGATTGGAGTAGAACCCCATCCCTTGTTCTCCTAATGGAACAGGATGAATCACTCCCATTTTTAGCAGGTCTTCTACCCAATGTAAGAATGCCTGTCTTCTTATGTGGTCTGAAGACAACTGAGACCTGTGGAACCTCCCCCTTGGAGGAAGCCCCTTGAACTCCAGAGAATAACCTTGGGAGACTATTTCTAGCGCCCAAGGATCCAGAACATCTCTTGCCCAAGCCTGAGCGAAGAGAGAGAGTCTGCCCCCCACCAGATCCGGTCCCGGATCGGGGGCCCGCATTTCATGCTGTCTTGGTAGCAGTGGCAGGTTTCCTGGCCTGCTTTCCTTTGTTCCAGCCTTGCATAGGTCTCCAGGCTGGATTGGTTTGAGAAGTATTACCTTCCTGCTTAGAGGACGTAGCCCTTGGGGCTGATCCGTTTCTGCGAAAGGGACGAAACTTAGGTTTATTTTTGGTCTTGAAAAGACCTATCCTGAGGAAGGGCGTGGCCCTTGCCCCCAGTGATATCAGAGATAATCTCTTTCAAGTCAGGGCCAAAGAGTGTTTTCCCCTTGAAAGGAATGTCAAGCAATTTGTTCTTGGAAGACGCATCCACTGCCCAAGATTTTAACCAAAGCGCTCTGCGCCACAATAGCAAACCCAGAATTTTTTCGCCGCTAACCTAGCCAATTGCAAGGTGGCGTCTAGGGTGAAAGAATTAGCCAATTTAAGAGCACGAATTCTGTCCATAATCTCCTCATAAGAAGAAGAATTACTAATAATCGCCTTTCCTAGCTCATCAAACTAGAAACACGCGGCTGCAGTGACAGGGACAATGCATGCAATTGGTTGTAGAAGGGAACCTTGCTGAACAAACATCTTTTTTAGCAGACCTTCTAATTTTTTATCCATAGGATCTTGGAAAGCACAACTATCTTCTATGGGTATAGTGGCGCGCTTGTGTAGAGTAGAAACCGCCCCCTCGACCTTGGGGACTGTCTGCCATCAGTCCTTTCTGGGGTCGACTATAGGAAAACAATTTTTTTAAATATGGGGGGAGGTACTAAAGGTATACCGGGCCTGTCCCATTCTTTACTAACAATGTACGCCACCCGCTTGGATATAGGAAAAGCTTCGGGGGGCCCCGGGGCCTCTAAGAACTTTTCCATTTTACATAGTGGTTCTGGAATGACCAGATAATCACAATCATCCAAATTGGATAACACCTCCTTAAGCAGAGCGCGGAGATGTTCCAACTTAAATTTAAAAGTAATCACATCAGGTTCAGCTTGTTGAGAAATGTTTCCTGAATCTGAAATTTCTCCTTCAGACAAAACCTCCCTGGCCCCCTCAGACTGGTGTAGGGGCCCTTCAGAAACCATATCATCAGCGTTCTCATGCTCTACAGAATTTTCTAAAACAGAGCAGTCGCGCTTTCGCTGATAAGTGGGCATATTGGCTAAAATGTTTTTGATAGAATTATCCATTACAGCCGTTAAATGTTGCATAGTAAGGAGTATTGGCGCACTAGATGTACTAGGGGCCTCCTGTATGGGCAAGACTGGTGTAGACGAAGGAGGGGATGATGCAGTACCATGCTTACTCCCCTCACTTGAGGAATCATCTTGGGCATCATTTTTACTAAATTTTTTTATGACATAAAATACATATAGTTAAATGAGAAGGAACCTTGGTTTCCCCACAGTCAGAACACAATCTATCTGGTAGTTCAGACATGTTAAACAGGCATAAACTTGATAACAAAGCACAAAAAACGTTTTAAAATAAAACCGTTACTGTCACTTTAAATTTTAAACTAAACACACTTTATTACTGCAATTGCGAAAAAGTATGAAGGAATTGTTCAAAATTCACCAAAATTTCACCACAGTGTCTTAAAGCCTTAAAAGTATTGCACACCAAATTTGGAAGCTTTAACCCTTAAAATAACGGAACCGGAGCCGTTTTTATATTTAACCCCTTTACAGTCCCTGGAATCTGCTTTGCTGAGACCCAACCAAGCCCAAAGGGGAATACGATACCAAATGATGCCTTCAGAAAGACTTTTCTATGTATCAGAGCTCCACACACATGCAGCTGCATGCCATGCTGTCCTCAAAAACAAGTGCGCCATACCGGCGCGAAAATGAGGCTCTGACTATGATTAGGGAAAGCCCCTAAAGAATAAGGTGTCTAAAACAGTGCCTGCCGATATAATCATATCAAAATACCCAGAATAAATGATTCCTCAAGGCTAAATATGTGTTAATAATGAATCGATTTAGCCCAGAAAAAGTCTACAGTCTTAATAAGCCCTTGTGAAGCCCTTATTTACTATCTTAATAAACATGGCTTACCGGATCCCATAGGGAAAATGACAGCTTCCAGCATTACATCGTCTTGTTAGAATGTGTCATACCTCAAGCAGTAAGAGACTGCACACTGTTCCCCCAACTGAAGTTAATTGCTCTCAACAGTCCTGTGTGGAACAGCCATGGATTTTAGTTACGGTGCTAAAATCATTTTCCTCATATAAACAGAAATCTTCATCTCTTTTCTGTTTCTGAGTAAATAGTACATACCAGCACTATTTTAAAATAACAAACTCTTGATTGAATAATAAAAACTACAGTTAAACACTAAAAAACTCTAAGCCATCTCCGTGGAGATGTTGCCTGTACAACGGCAAAGAGAATGACTGGGGTAGGCGGAGCCTAGGAGGGATCATGTGACCAGCTTTGCTGGGCTCTTTGCCATTTCCTGTTGGGGAAGAGAATATCCCACAAGTAAGGATGACGCCGTGGACCGGACACACCTATGTTGGAGAAAATACTTTATTTCCAAATATAAGACAGATGAGGTATGTTTTTTTAAAATTACTTATCTTTTTAAAGAGACATCAAACGCAACATTTTTCTTTCATGATTCGTATATAGCATATCGTTTTAAACAACTTTCCAATTTAAAGCTATGATCAAATTTTCTTCATTCACTTGCTACTATTGAAGGAGCAGCAATGCAGTACTGGGAGCTAGCTGAACACATCTGATATGCTTGCTCCCAGTAGTGCAGTGCTGCTCCCAGTCCCATGCCTATCTAGGTATGCTTTTCAACCAAGAATACTAAGAGAATGAAGCCGCATAGCTAAGAGACGTAAATTGGAAAGTTGTTTGAAATTGCATGATTGATTTGCATCATGAAAAATTAAATTTCAGATTTACCGTCCCTTTAACAGGTATGTCATACTAAGGCTGTAAACAAAAAAGATGCTAAAGAAATATTCAGTTTCATTATGTTTACATAAACCTAAAGCAACAAGCACAAATGAATAGACGCCAAGATATCAAGTATATTATGTACTAATAATAAGGTAGTGTTTCCAGTTATCTATGCAAAGTTTCACTGATTAATTAAAACATTTAATAGACTATCAAAATAGAAGCAGGAGCGCTACAAGAGCTAAAGATATAGGGCAATGTCATAAGTGAACAATGATAGGCAACAGAATATTCAAAGTAATAACAATTTATTATAAAATATAAAAGCAGATGTAGTAAAATCGGACGTCTCTGATACAGAATAATAACATATATAGAATGAGTTCTAATAAAAACGATATGTCAAACTCACAGGGAATATTGCCACCACTAAAGACTAAGCGCTAGTCTGTACCTGCAGGTGTTAGTTGACTGTTTAGGCAGAAGTAGTATCCTTACAAATACAGGACGGTTACGAGGAGTAACAATGTTACAATGTCTCAAAAGAGAACTGCAATATTCTCACAGTGGTTAGATCCGCACGCATTCAAAAATTAGCTTTCAGATCGGAAAACATTTACCTCATACTCAGAATTTGCTACTAATTGTATATGTAATACATAATAAATGACGTGGTGCATTGTTCTAAAATGATTTAAAGACCATGTTGCCATAAAATTAGTTTTATAAATGACTTTAGCTAATATTAAATTGGGCACCTATTCTATTGGTTATTTCTTTCTAAGCAATTGGACATTAGACAAGTATAATTGTGCATCTGAGACACAGCACAAAGATATCGAACAATGATTTAACCCTTAGCATTTTGCTAGAACATCACTTGCACATCATAAGGTATAAGGGACCAATATAGACCATACAGACACAGGTATACAATTTCATTTTTATAAAATTAATTGTACACAAGCTGCATGATTTCAAATATAAAAAAACAACATATATAGAACCTACCTGAAGCATTAATGCATGTGGCGAATGCACAAAAATTGAGGGATTTTCCTTTGGTGATGATTCAAGGCAGAGCTGGGCATCCGTAGCCTTTGCATTGTATGTAAATGCTATACTGCTTGCAAGTTTTCCATCATACAGAACCTGTTTGTGGTGCTCAGCAAGGTGAATGTCACTCTCAGATTTAAACTTGAATGTGCTCTGAAGAAAAAATAAAGAAACCACATTATAGACATGTTGCATACAAAGGAAATATTTAAATGGTTAAACACGTATAATGCAAGCAATTGTGCAATAATAAACTGGTCTAACACATTACAGCAATTCCTTTTTGCACTTTTATGTCACAGTAAGGAGGGCTGTCCCAGAGACAGCTGGTAGACATAGACCATAGGGACATTGTACTTTTCTCCCCTTCAACATGTTCCCACAGTGGTGCATTTTACTTGAAGTGTATTTAATGATTTATGAAAGGCGTGATTCCCTTTTTTTTTTTATTTGAAATAGCTGGTTTTGCCTGTAGAAACCACCACCTACACTGAAAATATGAATAACAAATTTATTCACTGTAAAAAAAGTTATGTAAACAGGTAACAAAACACTAGTTAAAGGGACAGTCAACACCAGAAATGTTGTTGTTTACAAAGATGACTTGCATTTTAGTGCTGTGTTAACTCTTAAATAACTCCATGGGCGCTGTGTGAACACAATGTTATCTATATGGCTCACATGAACTAGCTCTCCCCTGTTGTGAAAAGCAAATAGAAAAAGCATGCAATAAGAGGCGGACTTCAAGGGCTTAGAAATGATCATATGAGCTTTCAACTAAGAATACCAAGAGAACAAAGCAAAACTGGTGATACAAGTAAATTGGAAAGTTGTTTAAAATTGCATGCCCTATTTGAAAAATGAAAGGTTTTTTTTGGACTTGACTGTCCCTTTAAAAGATGTGCATTCAGCAGTTTTGTTCACTGCCAAATGCAGAAGTAGGAGGCTGTTTTCGGTTCTTTTCTGAGCTGAATATACTCTTGTGCAAGTGAAACACTCTACGATCTGGATTTGCACAGATTTTAGTGGGTTTTTTCTTGCACAAGAGGATATCTGGTTCCAAAAAGAGCCGAATACCGAAAGCAGCCTCCTACATCCACATTCAACAGTGAACGAAACTGCTGAATGCCCATTTCTACTAGTTAATCTCCCACTGGGGGGGTAGGAGAAAGGCAGATTTTTGTATCTGAAAAAGCTGGTTGTGCCCAATCACAATAAGCATTTCAATACCTAAGTATGTTTTAACATAGATAGTATTAGCAGGTCTGCTTTACCTGCAGGCTCATCCCATTTTATGGGCATGTCCTTGAGAACAAAAGATGATAATTTTAATAAGCAAAGTCAGCTATTTCAAATACAAAAATAAACACTAATGAACAATTTTCCATACATTTAATACTCTGCAACATAACCAGTCATTTGGGACACATTGACATTTATAGTACAGTGCCCCTTTAAAAAGAGGGTTAGAAGATAGTAGGCATGAAGAAAGAGTATTACAAAGTTATATTATAAAAATAATTTAAGCTTTTAATAAACATCTTTACATTTACTTATAAGATTTTCAGCTTTTACATGATTAACGATTTGCTTGATAGGGAAAAAAATACTAAAATATACCATAATAATTTAACATACTATCTGAGTGTGGAAACATTCAAAATACAATAATTTTTTGCTGCAATAGTTTTTAAAATTTGCAATCTTCCCGGATCACTTTTTTTTTTAAGGAACAAATGAAAACGGGAGGAGGTTAGTAGTCCTACACAGTCAGTTTTATTCAATCAAAATTTGGATTGGTTTATCCCATCTCCTTTACTAAGGCCTAACAGGGATTTATACCTTTATGTATATGTTCAACTGCAGTATTGTCCCCAGGAACTATTTAGCAGGGGTGTCCAAACTTTGCTCTCCAGAGGTTTTGGAACTACATTTCCGATGATGCTCAGCCAGCATTTTATGTAGCTGAGCATCATGGGAAATGTAGTTCCAAAACCTCTGGAGAGCAAAGTTTGGACACCCCTGAATGGGCACACCAATCAGCTGATTTTACTGAACAACCTGCTAAAATGAACCAATATGAAGTGTACCTTTATTTACATTAAATGATGCAATTAAATTGTGCTTTGGTACAGCTTAAACGGACATGACACCCACATTTTTTCACTCATGATACAGACAGAGCGTGCAATTTTAAACAGCTTTCTTATTTAATACTGTTATCAAATGGTCTTTGTTTTCCTGTTATCTTTTGTTGAAAAGCAGGGACGTAAGTTCAGAAGCGTGCAGGTGCCTGTAGCATTATATAGCAACAATTTTGCAAGAATGTTATCCATATAAAAAAGCAATAGGATGGCAGCACTATTTCCTGCCATAGGGTGCTCCACACACCTATCTAGGTATCTCTTCAACAAAGAATAGCAAAGGAACAAAAACATTTGTTTGTTTATTTATTTTTTAATGGTGTGCTTTATCAGAATGAAAAATGGAAGTTTTTGGGTTTCATATCCCTTTAGGAGACATTTATAAATAACAGAAAATGTTATAATATTGTAAAGTGTTAAACTGCCCCATCCGGCCATTATATAATGCCACCTGGCTGCCAAGCACGGTAATTATCTATACTAAACAGAGGATAGCTGCGTTTTACACCCATAATATGTGCAGATGAAAAGAATTTGATTGGCTCTGCACACCCCATGTATTGTTACATGAAAAATAACCTGAAAAGCCACAAAACCTGATATCTTGGATTGAAAAATATCATCTAAAACTGTAATTTTAAGCAACTTTCTAATTTACTCCTATTATCCATTTTCTTTGTTCACTTGCTATCTTTATTTGAAAAAGAAGGCATCTAAGCTTCTTTTTTGGTTCAGTACTATGGACAGCACTTTTTAAATTGGTGGATGAATTTATCCACCAATCAGCAAGAACAACCCAGGTTGTTCACCAAAAATTGTCCGGCAACTAAACTTAAATTCTTGCATTTCAAATAAAGATACCAAGAGAATGAAGAAAATTTGATAATAGGAGTAAATTAGGAAGTTGCTTAAAATTTCATGCTCAATCTGAATCACAAAAGAAATAATTTGAGTTCAGTGTCCCTTTAAGCTGCTAGTCTCAGTAGATTCCACAAAGGTACCAGCATGGAAGAAACTCTATTAAATATGATAGCAAACTCCTCTTGACCATAAATCCAGTAACAATTTTTAAAACTTTTGTTTGGTGTCAAAAGCTAAGGTTTAATTGCTTTCATTATGTATTGCCACAAACAAATGACGGTAAAACTATGTTTCATGGCAAACAATGTCAAATTGGCCAAGCATGAACGAATAAGAGACTTCTGTAAAACAAGCTGTCATTTCCATTTCACATGGTTACTTAAAATGTTGCAGACAGTTGACAGCTACATGAAGAGAGCTACCGAGACAATAAAAGTGTTTAAAACATGAGTTCATTGACTTGCAATGTATTTGTCTATTGTTTACATACAGGAGGAGAAACGGCTAATGTAAAGTTTTCTTTATTGATCATTTCAAATGAGATTAGGACTAGACCTATTTACAGATATAGATAAACAAATACACACTCCCCATACGCTAGTTAAATTGTATACATAGCACTTTTGGAAGTGTTCTATTTAAGTCATTTCGGAAGACTCCATGCATTAATTGGATAAGTTAATTTGTGGAATTTGTCATTATATATCATTGTGGACTTTTATTGACGGTAGAATGAACAAACTTACTTTTAGTTGTGAACTGTAATCGTATTGGACTTAAAAAAGAAGCAAACTGCAATCTTAGCCACCAGTCTTTTCACTTTGTAAATACTTTGGCTTTCACTGTTCATTACATTTATCACTGCTCAGATGCTAAGTAAAAGCCAAGAGGTTGCCATGTGTAGGGAAAACATAATTTATGCTTACCTGATAAATTCCTTTCTTCTGTAGTGTGATCAGTCCACGGGTCATCATTACTTCTGGGATATTACTCCTCCCCAACAGGAAGTGCAAGAGGATTCACCCAGCAGAGCTGCATATAGCTCCTCCCCTCTACGTCACTCCCAGTCATTCGACCAAGGACCAACGAGAAAGGAAAAGCCAAGGGTGAAGTGGTGACTGGAGTATAAATTAAAAAATATTTACCTGCCTTAAAAACAGGGCGGGCCGTGGACTGATCACACTACAGAAGAAAGGAATTTATCAGGTAAGCATAAATTATGTTTTCTTCTGTTAAGTGTGATCAGTCCACGGGTCATCATTACTTCTGGGATACCAATACCAAAGCAAAAGTACACGGATGACGGGAGGGATAGGCAGGCTCTTTATACAGAAGGAACCACTGCCTGAAGAACCTTTCTCCCAAAAATAGCCTCCGATGAAGCAAAAGTGTCAAATTTGGAAAATTTGGAAAAAGTATGAAGCGAAGACCAAGTTGCAGCCTTGCAAATCTGTTCGACAGAGGCCTCATTCTTGAAGGCCCAAGTGGAAGCCACAGCTCTAGTAGAATGAGCTGTAATTCTTTCAGGAGGCTGCTGTCCAGCAGTCTCATAAGCTAAACGAATTATGCTACGAAGCCAAAAAGAAAGAGAGGTAGCGGAAGCTTTTTGACCTCTCCTCTGCCCAGAGTAAATGACAAACAGAGAAGACGTTTGTCGAAATTCCTTAGTTGCCTGTAAGTAAAATTTTAGAGCACGGACTACATCCAGGTTGTGCAGTAGACGTTCCTTCTTTGAAGAAGGATTTGGGCATAAAGAAGGAACAACAATCTCTTGATTGATATTCCTGTTAGTAACTACCTTAGGTAAGAACCCAGGTTTAGTACGCAGGACTACCTTATCCGAATGAAAAATCAAATAAGGAGAATCACAATGTAAGGCTGATAATTCAGAGACTCTTCGAGCCGAGGAAATAGCCATTAAAAATAGAACTTTCCAAGATAACAACTTTATATCAATGGAATGAAGGGGTTCAAACGGAACGCCCTGTAAAACATTAAGAACAAGGTTTAAACTCCATGGTGGAGCAACAGTTTTAAACACAGGCTTAATTCTGGCCAAAGCCTGACAAAAAGCCTGGACGTCAGGAACTTCTGACAGACGTTTGTGAAACAGAATGGACAGAGCTGAGATCTGTCCCTTTAATGAACTAGCAGATAAACCCTTTTCTAAACCTTCTTGTAGAAAAGACAATATCCTAGGAATCCTAACCTTACTCCAAGAGTAACCTTTGGATTCACACCAATATAGGTATTTACGCCATATCTTATGGTAAATCTTTCTGGTAACAGGTTTCCTAGCCTGTATTAAGGTATCAATAACTGACTCAGAAAATCCACGTCTTGATAAAATCAAGCGTTCAATTTCCAAGCAGTCAGCTTCAGAGAAGTTAGATTTTGATGTTTGAAGGGACCCTGTATCAGAAGGTCCTGTTTCAGAGGTAGAGACCAAGGTGGACAGGATGACATGTCCACCAGGTCTGCATACCAAGTCCTGCGTGGCCACGCAGGTGCTATTAGAATCACTGATGCTCTCTCTTGTTTGATTCTGGCAATCAATCGAGGAAGCAACGGGAAGGGTGGAAACACGTAAGCCATCCTGAAGTCCCAAGGTGCTGTCAGAGCATCTATCAGGACTGCTCCTGGATCCCTGGATCTGGACCCGTAACGAGGAAGCTTGGCGTTCTGTCGAGACGCCATGAGATCTATCTCTGGTTTGCCCCAACGTCGAAGTATTTGGGCAAAGACCTCCGGATGAAGTTCCCACTCCCCCGGATGAAAAGTCTGACGACTTAAGAAATCCGCCTCCCAGTTCTCCACTCCCGGGATGTGGATTGCTGACAGGTGGCAAGAGTGAGACTCTGCCCAGCAAATTATCTTTGATACTTCCATCATAGCTAGGGAGCTACTTGTCCCTCCCTGATGGTTGATGTAAGCTACAGTCGTGATGTTGTCCGACTGAAACCTGATGAACCCCCGAGTTGTCAACTGGGGCCAAGCCAGGAGGGCATTGAGAACTGCTCTCAATTCCAGAATGTTTATTGGCAGGAGACTCTCCTCCTGACTCCATTGTCCCTGAGCCTTCAGAGAATTCCAGACGGCACCCCAACCTAGAAGGCTGGCGTCTGTTGTTACAATTGTCCAGTCTGGTCTGCTGAATGGCATCCCCCTGGACAGATGTGGCCGAGAAAGCCACCATAGAAGAGAATTTCTGGTCTCTTGATCCAGATTCAGAGAAGGGGATAAGTCTGAGTAATCCCCATTCCACTGACTTAGCATGCACAGTTGCAGTGGTCTGAGGTGTAAGCGTGCAAAGGGTACTATGTCCATTGCCGCTACCATTAAGCCGATTACCTCCATGCATTGAGCCACTGACGGGTGTTGAATGGAATGAAGGGTGCGGCAAGCACTTTGAAGTCTTGTTAGCCTGTCCTCTGTCAGGTAAATCTTCATTTCTACAGAATCTATAAGAGTCCCCAGGAAGGGAACTCTTGTGAGTGGAACGAGTGAACTTTTCTTTTCGTTCACCTTCCATCCATGTGACCTTAGAAATGCCAGCACTAACTCTGTATGAGACTTGGCAGTTTGAAAGCTTGAAGCTTGTATCAGAATGTCGTCTAGGTATGGAGCTACCGAGATTCCCCGCGGTCTTAGTACCGCCAGAAGAGCACACAGAACCTTTGTGAAGATTCTTGGAGCTGTAGCCAATCCGAATGGAAGAGCCACAAACTGGTAATGCCTGTCTAGGAAGGCAAACCTTAGGTACCGATAATGATCTTTGTGAATCGGTATGTGAAGGTAAGCATCTTTTAAATCTACAGTGGTCATGTATTGACCCTCTTGGATCATAGGTAAAATTGTCTGAATAGTCTCCATCTTGAACGATGGAACTCTTAGGAATTTGTTTAGGATCTTTAAGTCCAGGATTGGTCTGAAAGTTCCCTCTTTTTTGGGAACCACAAACAGATTTGAGTAAAACCCCTGTCCCTGTTCCGATCGTGGAACTGGATGGATTACTCCCATTAACAAGAGCTCTTGTACGCAGCGTAGAAACGCCTCTTTCTTTGTCTGGATTGTTGACAATCTTGACAGATGAAATCTCTCTCTTGGAGGAGAGTATTTGAAGTCCAGAAGGTATCCCTGAGATATTATCTCTAGCGCCCAGGGATCCTGAACATCTCTTGCCCAAGCCTGGGCGAAGAGAGAAAGTCTGCCCCCCACTAGATCCGATCCCGGATCGGGGGCGCTCAATTCATGCTGTTTTAGGGGCAGCAGCAGGTTTCCTAGTCTGCTTGCCCTTGTTCCAGGACTGGTTAGGTTTCCAGCCTTGTCTGTAGCGAGCAACAGCTCCTTCCTGTTTTGGTGCAGAGGAAGTTGATGCTGCTCCTGCTTTGAAATTACGAAAGGAACGAAAATTAGACTGTCTAGTCTTGGCTTTGGCTTTGTCCTGAGGCAGGGCATGGCCTTTACCTCCTGTAATGTCAGCGATAATCTCTTTCAACCCGGGCCCGAATAAGGTCTGCCCTTTGAAAGGTATATTAAGCAATTTAGACTTAGAAGTAACATCAGCTGACCAGGATTTTAGCCACAGCGCCCTGCGTGCCTGAATGGCGAATCCTGAATTCTTCGCCGTAAGTTTAGTAAGATGTACTACGGCCTCCGAAATGAATGAATTAGCTAGTTTAAGGACTCTAAGCCTGTCCGTAATGTCGTCCAGAGTAGCTGAACCAATGTTTTCTTCCAGAGACTCAATCCAGAATGCCGCTGCAGCCGTGATCGGCGCAATGCATGCAAGGGGTTGCAATATAAAACCTTGTTTAACAAACATTTTCTTAAGGTAACCCTCTAACTTTTTATCCATTGGATCTGAAAAAGCACAGCTATCCTCCACCGGGATAGTGGTACGCTTAGCTAAGGTAGAAACTGCTCCCTCCACCTTAGGGACCGTTTGCCATAAGTCCCTTGTGGTGGCGTCTATTGGAAACATTTTTCTAAATATCGGAGGGGGTGAGAACGGCACACCGGGTCTATCCCACTCCTTAGTAACAATTTCAGTAAGTCTCTTAGGTATAGGAAAAACCTCAGTACTCGTCGGTACCGCAAAATATTTATCCAACCTACACATTTTCTCTGGTATTGCAACTGTGTTACAATCATTCAGAGCCGCTAACACCTCCCCTAGTAATACACGGAGGTTTTCCAGTTTAAATTTAAAATTTGAAATATCTGAATCCAGTCTGTTTGGATCAGAACCGTCACCCACAGAATGAAGTTCTCCGTCCTCATGTTCTGCCACCTGTGACGCAGTGTCTGACATGGCCCTAATATTATCAGCGCACTCTGTTCTCACCCCAGAGTGATCACGCTTACCTCTTAGTTCTGGTAATTTAGCCAAAACCTCAGTCATAACAGTAGCCATATCCTGTAATGTGATTTGTAATGGCCGCCCAGATGTACTCGGCGCTACAATATCACGCACCTCCCTCTGAGCGGGAGATGTAGGTACTGACACGTGAGGCGAGTTAGTCGGCATAACTCTCCCCTCGTTGTTTGGTGAAATTTGTTCAATTTGTACAGATTGACTTTTATTTAAAGTAGCATCAATACAGTTAGTACATAAATTTCTATTGGGCTCCACTTTGGCATTGCAACAAATGACACAGGTATCATCCTCTGAATCAGACATGTTTAACACACTAGCAAATAAACTTGCAACTTGGAAATACAATTCAATTAGAATAATATTAAAACGTACTGTGCCTTTAAGAAGCACAGAAGATCTATGACAGTTGAAAATTAATAAATTGAAACAGTTATAGCCTCAATCCTTGTAAACAACACAACTTTAGCAAAGGTTTAATCCCATTAGCAAGGATAACAAATTCTGAAAGCAGGAAACAAATTACAGAATAAACGTTTTTTATCTCAGTCAAACTATAATTCTCACAGCTCTGCTGAGAGAAATTACCTCCCTCAAAATAAGTTTTGAAGACCCCTGAGCTCTGTAGAGATGAACCGGATCATGCAGGGAATACAATGAGTTGCTGACTGAAATATTTGATGCATAGTAAAAGCGCCAAAAAACGGCCCCTCCCCCTCACACACAGCAGTGAGGGAGAACAGAAACTGTCAGAAAAACAGATTAAGCAACTGCCAAGTGGAAAAATAGTGCCCAAACATTTATTCACACAGTACCTCAGCAAATGAAAACGATTTTACATTCCAGCAAAAACGTTAAACATAATCTCTAGTTATTAAACAGCTTTATGTATTTCTTACAGTGTAATTCTAGTGAAGTACCATTCCCCAGAATACTGAAGTGTAAAGTATACATACATGACATTATATCGGTATGGCAGGATTTTCTCATCAATTCCATTGTCAGAAAATAAAAACTGCTACATACCTCTATGCAGATTCATCTGCCCGCTGTCCCCTGATCTGAAGTTTACCTCACTCCTCAGATGGCCGAGAACAGCAATATGATCTTAACTACTCCGGCTAAAATCATAGCAAAACTCTGGTAGATTCTTCTTCAAACTCTGCCAGAGAGGTAATAACACACTCCGGTGCTATTTTAAAATAACAAACTTTTGATTGAAGATATAAAACTAAGTATAATCACCATAGTCCTCTCACACATCCTATCTAGTCGTTGGGTGCAAGAGAATGACTGGGAGTGACGTAGAGGGGAGGAGCTATATGCAGCTCTGCTGGGTGAATCCTCTTGCACTTCCTGTTGGGGAGGAGTAATATCCCAGAAGTAATGATGACCCGTGGACTGATCACACTTAACAGAAGAAACCTCATTCTCGCGAGATCTTGACTGGACACTTATTTCTATGGCAAGTGTACTATTCTACAACATTCTATTGAGACTGCCCATTCCAAATTTCTTTTGGCTCACTTTATTGTGTAATTTTTTTTTGCATGATGTTCACTGTTACAATTGGTTTTGAGGGTAGAGGGATAATACCCTTTAAAACATTAAGCTAATAAATGTTTATTTTATAAATACTGAGAGTGCAAATGTTGTTTTACTATTATGATGGAGGGATAGTGTGGTTTCATAGATATTAAAATATGGTCCAAATAGGT
This sequence comes from Bombina bombina, assembly GCF_027579735.1. Classification (NCBI taxonomy): domain Eukaryota; kingdom Metazoa; phylum Chordata; class Amphibia; order Anura; family Bombinatoridae; genus Bombina; species Bombina bombina. The sequence goes on from NC_069501.1 coordinate 1,101,638,413, forward strand.
GCCTGGACTGGAGACGATACAAGATCTTTCGTGTCTGCTTGTTAAAGGGACAGTATACTGTAAAATAGTTTTCCCTTAATGTGTTTACAATTGCTTTTTTTTACCAACTGCAGAGTAAAAAATGTATGAAAATTAGCTTTTTAAGGTTTATTTGTGAATATTAAAGCTCCGATTTTGTGTTTTGAAGCCACAACCTAATAAAATGGGTTGAGCTTGTAGGTATAATAAGATCTCATTACTGTATCACATTGTGTACATAAACATGTTTCTTAATCTTATATCTGTCCATAAAACAATCACCAGTACTTGGAGAGAACAATGGAAAATCAACATTGTATTACCTTATCTCTGCTATATCCTACTGGGAGTATAATTTCTTCTGCTGGCTGTGTTTACAAAGCTTATCTATAGCTGGGACCTGCGGCCACAAACTTTCAGAATAGGTGGAGATACCACATGCTAAATCAACTATTTCAAATGCCAATATAAGGGTAAAGGATCTACTTGTAAACAATTTAATACACTCCAGCAGGTAAAGTGAATCATTGGGAACAAATTAAAGGGGAGAAAACTTTTGAGTAAACTGTCCCTTTAACCTCTCCACCACCTCTTCGGTTGCAGAAAATCACCCCAAAAACTTCAGGGTGATTGACAGGTCAAAAGACAGCAGGGGGTGGTGTTGCACAATGCAATACTTGTCTTTGTGCAATATCACATGCAAGCAGCAGACTTACAACCGTCGCAGCACACTCGCTGCAAAGACAGGCGGACAGATACACAAGTTGGGGCCTAATGTATTCATTAAGCCTAAACTGATTTTCAATAGAATAAAACTGCTGAATTAGATAAATTTAAAATGAATGCAAAACCTAAAAAGTGGTTTATATTGGATTAAAAATGCTGGTGAGGGGGACGGTGTCTCAAAGCAAAATACTTTGCAGGTTTTCACGATAGGTCATGAGATACGCACTTGTAAGATTTCTTTTTGAGCGTTAAGATACATGCAACGACAATAATAGTGATATCATGACCTATAATATATTATATAGCATCCAAAATCTGTGAACAAGTCAGCAACAGCTCATTGAAAGCTACCACATAAATCTGCATTAGCAGAATCCAAATCAGAAAGACATATGTTGACATCTAAAGCTAAATAAGAGTGATTTCCGTAACATTAATCACCAGTTAGCTCATAGTCACAGAAAATAAAGTGGAAGCAAAAGCATAATCAATGAGGGTATAATAAAATGTAATAGCACTAACTCTGATTTTTAAATGAGCAGTACATATTTCTTTCTGATAAATTTCAGTTTACTTCAATTTGCCAGTCCCCTGCATCATGTGAAAGCCATTAACCAATCATACTGAGAACTTTTGCACATGCTCAGCTGTAGCCGGTGCCTCAGAAAGTGTTTGATTCAGATAGAGTATACAATTTTATACAGTTATGCAACGTATTTCTATTTTCTATCTTGCGTTCTTTTGGTATCCTTTGTTGCAAAGCATATCTAACTAGGCTAAGAAGCAGCAATGCTCTACTAGGAGCTAGCTGCTAATGTTATGGTTGCACATATATGCTTCGTGTCATTGTCTCACCCAACACGTTCAGCTAGCTCCCAGTAGTGCATTACTGCTCCTTCAACAAAGGATACCCAGAGAATGAAGCAAATGTAATAATAGAAGAAAATTGTAAAATAGTATAAAATTGTATATTTTGCATGAAAGAAAGTGTGGGTTTCAATGACCCTTAAAACTATACGCTCTATATAAATCATGCAAGTTTTATTTTGAATTAAAGGGACTTTAAACCCAAATGTTTTCTTTCATGATTCAGATAGAGAATACAATTTTAAACAATTTTCTAATTTACTTCTATTATCTAATTTGCTTCATTCTCTTGATATTCTTTCCTGAAAAGCATATCTAGATAAGCTCAGTAGCTGCTGATTGGTGGCTGCACATAAATACCTTGTGTGATTGGCTGACACATGTGCATTGCTATTTCTTCAACAAAGGATATCTAAAGAATTAAGCAAATTAGATAATAGAAGTAAATTGGGAAGTTGTTTAAAATTGTATTCTCTATCTGAAAGATCATCTGAAAGATATTTTTTGGTTTCTTGCCCCTTTAAGTATACCTTTATGCTCCTAAACCTGCACTAAAGCAAGGTTACTGCTTAGCCAACCCAATATGGCTCTTACAGTATTCGTACACTTCATGTTTAATATGAAAAAAACATAAAAATAAATAAAATGATAAAAGTTAAACAAAAGAGCAGACACAAACTGCTTCAACCCTCAAATATTCTTCCAACAATGCATCTCTCAGGGGCACCCCGGTCACATTCTAATGGAACTCACATGTAATTTCTGGTATTTCATATCAACAGCTTCTATATTTACAGACATAGCAAGGTTACCATAAGTATCCCGCTTCACTTTCACTGACCTTTGGTTTCACAAATATAACAGATTTTACAAACACAAGATGTAGTTGGCTAGGGAAAGAGGCAGATATCAAGAACTAGACCGCATGCCTTCCTTTCTGCTTGCATAATGTTTTGTCCTCTCACTGAGCAACCTGAGTGTGCCTGGTGTCACCCAGTTGGAGGGACAAAACGCATTGTTACCACAAGCTGAATGTAGAAGCTTTATTTTTAGAGCAGCGGATATACAAAATCACCCAGTAGACTAGTAATCACAGTTACTATGGCAACCCAGGGGCCAGAGGCCACTTACATGAAAGAGGGTGATTCCCTTGTTATGTGGTGTGTGTGTTATACGTACAGGAGCCTGTGTCAGGCATACAGTAAATACATTAGGCAGGTGATTGTGAGCAAGACAATGTGGGGAGGTCATGATTAGGGTTAAATGTACTTGGTGTAGGTGTCAGTTAGGGGTTACGAGGCATTAACATTAACAACTATATGATATTGGTACCATTGGCCGGGGCAGAAGCTCCTTAGCAACATCTGGCTTTTGATAAAGCCCCTGTTGATAGTTGGGGTTTTTTCCCTAGTGGCTCCATATTAAATGCACGCACATGATCTAGCCCTATGTATTGTACTACATAATGTAGTAGTAATGTACACATTCTCTTACACCCCCAACCCCTGCACTCACCTACACTGATGTGGTTTTATTTATGCCCTCTCCTCTTTTCACACAAATGTAACGCCTTTAACCTGCAACTCCCATGTGACACAAATAAATGTTTCATTGTGCATCTTCCAGCTATCGGAATTTGTCTAAATCAGTATGTAAATAAAGTTGATGCTTTAATTGCCTGGCATTACCTTTTAACAAAAGTTTAAACAGTCTAAGTTTTTGTTGTATTTTTTTTTTTTGGGGGGGGGTTTAATAAAACAAATTATTACAGCGTGCAGTACTGGGTATGCTTAAAGGACATTAAACACTAAATAAAGCATTCAACTGAAAGATTAGTTTGAGAATAGCATGTAGATGTATTTTTAAAGATTCATTAGCTGTTTAAATATTAATATTAAAATAAAATATGTGTAAAGTTGTAATATCTATAAAGCAATGGGAGCTGCCATGTTGTAACTTAGGTTGCCTTCTCTGCTGTGGCCAATTAAAGACAGTTATAAATAGGTCACTAGAGTGTGCAGCCAATAGCTGTGTGGAATATAACAGTGTTCTGTACTTACATTTCTAGCAGGAACTAAAAAGCTCACAATTTCCTAATGGAATTACAGGGAAGGGGGAGAAAATACATAATAGAAACTATATTGTGGTGTTTTTTATATATATATATATATATATATATATATATATATGATTTATCATTTTATATTACCATCTCAAAGTGTTTAATGTCCCTTTAAAAGGGACATTGTACACTAGATTTATCTTTGCATAAATATTTTGTAGATAATCCATTTATATAGCCTATCTGGGGGTGTTTTTTTGTAAAAAAAAATAAATTATTGTTTTGCTTATTTATAAATAATATAGTGCTGATTTTCAGACTAATCAAGCCCCAAAGGTTTAGATGTATACTGATGTCTACAGACCTAACATAGCTTCTGTTTGTATAATGGGTCTCTTCATATGCAGGGGGGGGGTCTGCTCTCAGCCCCTTTCAGTCGGTGCCCCAGCCTAACCTCATCAACAGTGCTAAATTGGGAGCTTCTAAGTAAGTTTAAAAAAAATACTGGATATTTTTTATCAGTATCTGTGCATATTATTCTTTATAGTAGTGTCTATTACATGCAATTCAATTAAAATTGGTGTATACTGTCTTTTAAATGTATTGCAAATCTAAGTTATTTTAAAGTATTCTGGCAGATATTTCATCACATTTCTGAGTGATTCCACAATAGAAGTAAATCTATATGGAACATATATCCTTTAATGAAGCATTTCCACATTACACATTTTCAGACATATAAAGGGCACTAGCTTTTTTTTCTAGACTTTTCTCTACTCAATATTGGTATAGGCAAAAACTAGCAGAAACAAGGCACAGAGCTTTTTAAAATCTCCTTCCTTTATCTTTTGCCAAGTGAACCAAGAATGTCATATTTAATCATGTTAGGAATTTACTTTCATGGATTTTACTGGCTGCTTTA
>NC_069501.1:1101648007-1101680507 GCF_027579735.1 Bombina bombina
ATGATCCCTGAGCCTTCAGGGAATTCCAGACAGCGCCCCAACCTAGTAGGCTGGCGTCTGTTGTTACAATCGTCCAGTCTGGCCTGCTGAAGGGCATCCCCCTGGACAGATGTGGCCGAGAAAGCCACCATAGAAGAGAATCTCTGGTCTCTTGATCTAGATTCAGCATAGGGGACAAATCTGAGTAATCCCCATTCCACTGACTTAGCATGCACAATTGTAGTGGTCTGAGATGCAGGCGTGCAAAAGGTACTATGTCCATTGCCGCTACCATTAAGCCGATTACCTCCATGCATTGAGCCACTGACGGGTGTTGAATGGAATGAAGGACACGGCAAGCATTTAGAAGTTTTGTTAACCTGTCTTCTGTCAGGTAGATTTTCATTTCTACAGAATCTATAAGAGTCCCCAAGAAGGGAACTCTTGTGAGTGGCAATAGAGAACTCTTTTCTACGTTCACCTTCCACCCATGCGACCTTAGAAATGCCAGAACCAACTCTGTATGAGACTTGGCAGTCTGGAAACTTGACGCTTGTATCAGAATGTCGTCTAGGTATGGAGCTACCGAAATTCCTCGCGGTCTTAGTACCGCCAGAAGAGAGCCCAGAACCTTTGTAAAGATTCTTGGAGCCGTGGCTAACCCGAAGGGAAGAGCTACAAATTGGTAATGCCTGTTTAGGAAGGCAAACCTTAGGTACCGATAATGATCCTTGTGAATCGGTATGTGAAGGTAGGCATCCTTTAAATCCACTGTGGTCATGTATTGACCCCTTTGGATCATAGGTAAGATTGTCCGAATAGTTTCCATTTTGAACGATGGAACTCTTAGGAATTTGTTTAGGATCTTTAAGTCCAATATTGGTCTGAAGGTTCCCTCTTTTTTGGGAACCACAAACAGATTTGAGTAAAACCCTTGTCCGTGTTCCGACCGCGGAACTGGATGGATCACTCCCATTAATAAAAGGTCTTGTACACAGCGTAGAAACGCTTCTCTCTTTAACTGGTTTGCTGACAGCCTTGAAAGATGAAATCTCCCTTTTGGAGGAGAAGCTTTGAAGTCCAGAAGATATCCCTGAGATATGATCTCTAACGCCCAGGGATCCTGGACATCTCTTGCCCAAGCCTGGGCGAAGAGAGAAAGTCTGCCCCCCACTAGATCCGTTTCCGGATCGGGGGCCCTCACTTCATGCTGTCTTAGGGGCAGCAGCAGGTTTTCTGGCCTGCTTGCCCTTGTTCCAGGACTGGTTAGGCGAATCCTGAATTCTTAGCCGTAAGTTTAATTAAGTGTACTACGGCATCGGAAATAAATGAATTAGCTAGCTTAAGGACTCTAACCTTGTCTGTAATCTCATCCAATGTAACTGAGTTAATGGTCTCTTCCAGAGACTCAAACCAGAATGCCGCCGCAGCCGTGACAGGCGCAATGCATGCAAGGGGTTGTAATATAAAACCTTGTTGAACAAACATTTTCTTAAGGTAACCCTCTAACTTTTTATCCATTGGATCTGAAAATGCACAGCTATCCTCCACCGGGATAGTGGTGCGTTTAGCCAGAGTAGAAACTGCTCCCTCCACCTTAGGGACCGTCTGCCATAAGTCCCGTGTGGTGGCGTCTATTGGAAACATTTTTCTAAATATAGGAGGGGGAGAAAAGGGCACACCAGGTCTATCCCACTCCTTGTTAATAATTTCTGTAAGCCTTTTAGGAATAGGAAAAACGTCAGTACACGTCGGTACCGCAAAATATTTATCCAGCCTACACATTTTCTCTGGAATTGCAACCGTGTTACAATCATTCAGAGCCGCTAATACCTCCCCTAGCAATACACGGAGGTTCTCAAGCTTAAATTTAAAATTTGAAATGTCTGAGTCCAGTTTACTTGGATCAGATCCGTCACCCACAGAATGAAGCTCTCCGTCCTCATGTTCTGCAAATTGTGACGCAGTATCAGACATGGCTCTAATATTATCAGCGCACTCTGTTCTCACCCCAGAGTGGTCGCGTTTACCCCTAATTTCTGGCAATTTAGATAATACTTCAGTCATAACATTAGCCATGTCTTGCAAAGTGATTTGTATGGGCCGCCCTGATGTACTTGGCGCCACAATATCACGCACCTCCTGAGCGGGAGACGAAGGTACTGACACGTGAGGAGAGTTAGTCGGCATAACTTTCCCCTCGTTGTCTGGTGAAATTTTCTTTACATGTACACTTTTATTTAAAGTAGCATCAATGCAATTAGTACACAAATTTCTATTGGGCTCCACATTGGCCTTTAAACATATTGCACAAAGAGTTTCCTCTGTGTCAGACATGTTTAACAGACTAGAAATGAAACTAGCAAGCTTGGAAAATACTTTTGAAATAAATTTACAAGCAATATAAAAAACGTTACTGTGCCTTTAAGAAGCACCAATAAACTGTCACAGTTGAAATTACAATGAACCAAATTTGTTATAGCAACCAAATTGTCACAGTAAATGCAATAAGTTAGCAAAGGATTGCACCCAACAGCAAATGGATGATTAACCCCTTAATACCCAAAAAACGGATAACAGAATATAAACGTTTTAACACAGTCAAAAGCACAGTCTCACAGGTCTGCTGTGAGTGATTACCTCCCTCAAAACTAGTTTTGGAGACCCCTGGGCTCTGTAGAGACGTCCTGGATCATGGAGGAAGGAATAGGAAGACTGTGACTGAATTCTTACTGCGCAAGAAAGCGCCAAAATAGGCCCCTCCCACTCATATTATAACAGTGGGGAAGCTCAGTAAACTGAATTTATTCATAAATAAACGACAGCCATGTGGAAAAATAATGCCCAAAAATTTTTATCACCCAGTACCTCAGAAAAAAACGATTAACATGCCAGTAAAACGTTTTAAAATAAAATTATGAAATGATACTAATAAGCCTGCTGCTAGTCGCTTTCACTGCAGTGGGGGCTCAAACATAAGTTAAATGTATACAGTATTTTCTTAGTGAAGTTCCATTCCCCAGAAATACCTCAGTGTAACATACATATATATCAGCCTGATACCAGTCGCTACTACTGCATTTAAGGCTGCACTTACATTATATGGGTATTAGCAATATTTTCTCAGTCAATTCCATTCCTTAGAAAATAATATACTGCAACATACCTCCTTGCAGGTGAACCCTGCCCGCTGTCCCCTGTTCTGAAGTTACCTCACTCCTCAGAATGGCCGAGAACAGCAAATGGATCTTAGTTACGACCGCTAAGATCATACACAAACTCAGGTAGATTCTTCTTCTAATGCTGCCTGAGAAAAAACAACACACTCCGGTGCTGTTTAAAATAACAAACTTTTGATTGAAGATATAAAAACTAATTTTAATAACCACAGTCCTCTCACACGTCCTATCTATTCGTTAGGTGCAAGAGAATGACTGGGTATGACGTAGAGGGGAGGAGCTATGTGGCGGCTCTGCTTGGGTGATCCTCTTGCACTTCCTGTTGGGGAGGAGATATAATCCCATAAGTAATGGATGACCCGTGGACTGACTACACTTAACAGGAGAAATGTTTCTACCTATCTACCATAGAGTGCACCCAGGCATTTCAACAAACAGTGAGTACTTAAATCCCAAAACCAGATATATATATATATATATATACACACACACATATATATACACACACATACATACACACACACATATCTTTTGGGATATGAGGTTTGTTTAACTCCTCCTATATATTGTCTATTTGTGTTTATTTCCCTCTACCTATGGAGAAGGTGAGAGCAATTTTGTTCTAGACCATGCAATCTTGTTATATTGGTTTATTACTCACTAGGAATATGTTAGGATATATTGCTGTTAGTTTTTCAATGTTTGGTATCTAGATTTTTCAGGTGCTTTTCTGCTAGGTCTTCTTACTGTGATCTCCACTTTGATGGTCCTATTATGGCACATACAGCTTCTGTTTTATTAGCCGTTTACTTTGGTTGCCATGACAACCAATATAGAGTTGTCTATTCATCAAGGGATATCATAGTAAGTTCTGCTCGCTTCGCTTTCTACTTAGTTCATAGTGCCTCTTATCAACTGCATATTTAATTATGACCGCTACCGATGATCTTCCCCTATGAGTTTACACGGATGTCACAGTGAAGGTTTATTAGGCTGTTGTATACTCTGTTGTCTTGGCAACAGGTTCGGTTTATGTAGATCGTCTTTACTGGTCATGGGTCCTGCAGTGGATACTTATACATGGGTTCTGTTGTGCTTTATGCCTTATGGTGTGTATATATAAAATTATTATCTTATTGAGATCGTTACTCAGATCCGTTATTGCTTTGCTTTGCTGTTATTATTGTACAAGCCATTCCTATTTGCGTTTATCAAGCCAATAACGCAGCTCCTTTTTTATTTACTTGTCTGCTATGGCAACGTCTGAGGCGCAATATGACTAATTTCGGAGCGGTTTGTTCAATAAATAAGTAGCGTTTATGTTCTTTGCCTTTTCAGCCCATTTAGTCGCTTGCTATGTTGTGGATCCCCTTCTGGGTCATTTACGAGTTTGTTTTTAGATTGTACCGGTCCCACGTTGCCCGAGATGATGACGTCACAGATTTGTCTAAGGACGGACCTGTAGGTTGAAAACGTTCACAATAAAAGTGATAGGATTGTAAAATAACCCTATTGGAGTGCGCTTCTCTTGCTGATATATATATTCCAAAATACCTTTACCCAGACACTCATTACAGGCTATAGACAGCGTCTAGAGGCTATTATTTCTGCTAAAGGAGGCTCTACTAAATATTGATGCAACATTTCTGTTGGGGTGCCCAAATTTATGCACCTGTCTAATACCGTTTTGATTAATATTGCACATTTTCTGTTAATCCAATAAACCTCATTTCACTACTGAAATATTACTGTGTCATTCAGTTATTTGATAGATCAAAATGAAATTGCTGATCCAAACATCCAATAATTTATAAATGAAAATCATGGAAATTGTCAAAGGTGCCTAAACGTTTGCATATGACTGTATATACAATATATATATATATATATATATATATATATATATATATATATATATATATATATATATATATATATAACATAATTTATGTAAGAACTTACCTGATAAATTAATTTCTTTCATATTGGCAAGAGTCCATGAGCTAGTGACGTATGGGATATACAATCCTACCAGGAGGGGCAAAGTTTCACAAACCTCAAAATGCCTATAAATACACCCCTCACCACACCCACAATTCAGTTTAATGAATAGCCAAACAGTGGGGTGATAAAGAAAGGAGTAGAAAGCATCAACAAAAGAAATTTGGAAATAACAGAATTTATGTTTACCTGATAAATTACTTTCTCCAACGGTGTGTCCGGTCCACGGCGTCATCCTTACTTGTGGGATATTCTCTTCCCCAACAGGAAATGGCAAAGAGCCCAGCAAAGCTGGTCACATGATCCCTCCTAGGCTCCGCCTACCCCAGTCATTCGACCGACGTTAAGGAGGAATATTTGCATAGGAGAAACCATATGATACCGTGGTGACTGTAGTTAAAGAAAATAAATTATCAGACCTGATTAAAAAACCAGGGCGGGCCGTGGACCAGACACACCGTTGGAGAAAGTAATTTATCAGGTAAACATAAATTCTGTTTTCTCCAACATAGGTGTGTCCGGTCCACGGCGTCATCCTTACTTGTGGGAACCAATACCAAAGCTTTAGGACACGGATGAAGGGAGGGAGCAAATCAGGTCACCTAAATGGAAGGCACCACGGCTTGCAAAACCTTTCTCCCAAAAATAGCCTCAGAAGAAGCAAAAGTATCAAACTTGTAAAATTTGGTAAAAGTGTGCAGTGAAGACCAAGTCGCTGCCCTACATATCTGATCAACAGAAGCCTCGTTCTTGAAGGCCCATGTGGAAGCCACAGCCCTAGTGGAATGAGCTGTGATTCTTTCAGGAGGCTGCCGTCCGGCAGTCTCGTAAGCCAATCTGATGATGCTTTTAATCCAAAAAGAGAGAGAGGTAGAAGTTGCTTTTTGACCTCTCCTTTTAACAGAATAAACAACAAACAAGGAAGATGTTTGTCTAAAATCCTTTGTAGCATCTAAATAGAATTTTAGAGCGCGAACAACATCCAAATTATGCAACAAACGTTCCTTCTTCGAAACTGGTTTCGGACACAAAGAAGGCACGACTATCTCCTGGTTAATGTTTTTGTTAGAAACAACTTTTGGAAGAAAACCAGGTTTAGTACGTAAAACCACCTTATCTGCATGGAACACCAGATAAGGAGGAGAACACTGCAGAGCAGATAATTCTGAAACTCTTCTAGCAGAAGAAATTGCAACCAAAAACAAAACTTTCCAAGATAATAACTTAATATCAACGGAATGTAAGGGTTCAAACGGAACCCCCTGAAGAACTGAAAGAACTAAGTTGAGACTCCAAGGAGGAGTCAAAGGTTTGTAAACAGGCTTGATTCTAACCAGAGCCTGAACAAAGGCTTGAACATCTGGCACAGCTGCCAGTTTTTTGTGAAGTAACACAGACAAGGCAGAAATCTGTCCCTTCAAGGAACTTGCAGATAATCCTTTCTCCAATCCTTCTTGAAGAAAGGATAGAATCTTAGGAATCTTTACCTTGTCCCAAGGGAATCCTTTAGATTCACACCAACAGATATATTTTTTCCATATTTTGTGGTAAATTTTTCTAGTTACAGGCTTTCTGGCCTGAACAAGAGTATCAATAACAGAATCTGAGAACCCTCGTTTTGATAAGATCAAGCGTTCAATCTCCAAGCAGTCAGCTGGAGTGAGACCAGATTCGGATGTTCGAACGGACCTTGAACAAGAAGGTCTCGTCTCAAAGGTAGCTTCCATGGTGGAGCCGATGACATATTCACCAGATCTGCATACCAAGTCCTGCGTGGCCACGCAGGAGCTATCAAGATCACCGACGCCCTCTCCTGATTGATCCTGGCTACCAGCCTGGGGATGAGAGGAAACGGCGGGAATACATAAGCTAGTTTGAAGGTCCAAGGTGCTACTAGTGCATCTACTAGAGTCGCCTTGGGATCCCTGGATCTGGACCCGTAGCAAGGAACCTTGAAGCTCTGCCGAGAGGCCATCAGATCCATGTCTGGAATGCCCCACAGTTGAGTAATTTGGGCAAAGATTTCCGGATGGAGTTCCCACTCCCCCGGATGTAATGTCTGACGACTCAGAAAATCCGCTTCCCAATTTTCCACTCCTGGGATGTGGATTGCAGACAGGTGGCAGGAGTGAGTCTCCGCCCATTGAATGATTTTGGTCACTTCTTCCATCGCCAGGGAACTCCTTGTTCCCCCCTGATGGTTGATGTACGCAACAGTCGTCATGTTGTCTGATTGAAACCGTATGAACTTGGCCTTTGCTAGCTGAGGCCAAGCCTTGAGAGCATTGAATATCGCTCTCAGTTCCAGAATATTTATCGGTAGAAGAGATTCTTCCCGAGACCAAAGACCCTGAGCTTTCAGGGATCCCCAGACCGCGCCCCAGCCCATCAGACTGGCGTCGGTCGTGACAATGACCCACTCTGGTCTGCGGAAGGTCATCCCTTGTGACAGGTTGTCCAGGGACAGCCACCAACGGAGTGAGTCTCTGGTCCTCTGATTTACTTGTATCTTCGGAGACAAGTCTGTATAGTCCCCATTCCACTGACTGAGCATGCACAGTTGTAATGGTCTTAGATGAATGCGCGCAAAAGGAACTATGTCCATTGCCGCTACCATCAAACCTATTACTTCCATGCACTGCGCTATGGAAGGAAGAGGAACGGAATGAAGTGTTTGACAAGAGTTTAGAAGTTTTGTTTTTCTGGCCTCTGTCAGAAAAATCCTCATTTCTAAGGAGTCTATTATTGTTCCCAAGAAGGGAACCCTTGTCGACGGAGATAGAGAACTCTTTTCCACGTTCACTTTCCATCCGTGAGATCTGAGAAAGGCCAGGACTATGTCCGTGTGAGCCTTTGCTTGAGGAAGGGACGACGCTTGAATCAGAATGTCGTCCAAGTAAGGTACTACTGCAATGCCCCTTGGTCTTAGCACCGCTAGAAGGGACCCTAGTACCTTTGTGAAAATCCTTGGAGCAGTGGCTAATCCGAAAGGAAGCGCCACGAACTGGTAATGCTTGTCCAGGAATGCGAACCTTAGGAACCGATGATGTTCCTTGTGGATAGGAATATGTAGATACGCATCCTTTAAATCCACCGTGGTCATGAATTGACCTTCCTGGATGGAAGGAAGAATTGTTCGAATGGTTTCCATTTTGAACGATGGAACCTTGAGAAACTTGTTTAAGATCTTGAGATCTAAGATTGGTCTGAACATTCCCTCTTTTTTGGGAACTATGAACAGATTGGAGTAGAACCCCATCCCTTGTTCTCCTAATGGAACAGGATGAATCACTCCCATTTTTAACAGGTCTTCTACACAATGTAAGAATGCCTGTCTCTTTATGTGGTCTGAAGACAATTGAGACCTGTGGAACCTCCCCCTTGGGGGAAGCCCCTTGAATTCCAGAAGATAACCTTGGGAGACTATTTCTAGTGCCCAAGGATCCAGAACATCTCTTGCCCAAGCCTGAGCGAAGAGAGAGAGTCTGCCCCCCACCAGATCCGGTCCCGGATCGGGGGCCAACATTTCATGCTGTCTTGGTAGCAGTGGCAGGTTTCTTGGCCTGCTTTCCCTTGTTCCAGCCTTGCATTGGTCTCCAGGCTGGCTTGGCTTGAGAAGTATTACCCTCTTGCTTAGAGGACGTAGCACTTGGGGCTGGTCCGTTTCTACGAAAGGGACGAAAATTAGGTTTATTTTTGGCCTTGAAAGACCTATCCTGAGGAAGGGCGTGGCCCTTACCCCCAGTGATATCAGAGATAATCTCTTTCAAGTCAGGGCCAAACAGCGTTTTCCCCTTGAAAGGAATGTTAAGGAGTTTGTTCTTGGAAGACGCATCCGCTGACCAAGAATTCAACCAAAGCGCTCTACGCGCCACAATAGCAAACCCAGAATTCTTCGCCGCTAACCTAGTCAATTGCAAAGTGGCGTCTAGGGTGAAAGAATTAGCCAATTTGAGAGCACGGATTCTGTCCATAATCTCCTCATAAGGAGGAGAATCACTATCGATCGCCTTTACTAGCTCATCGAACCAGAAACACGCGGCTGTAGTGACAGGGACAATGCATGAAATTGGTTGTAGAAGGTAACCTTGCTGAACAAACATCTTTTTAAGCAAACCTTCTAATTTTTTATCCATAGGATCTTTGAAAGCACAACTATCTTCTATGGGTATAGTGGTGCGTTTGTTTAAAGTAGAAACCGCTCCCTCGACCTTGGGGACAGTCTGCCATAAGTCCTTTCTAGGGTCGACCATAGGAAACAATTTTTTAAATATGGGGGGAGGGACGAAAGGTATACCGGGCCTTTCCCATTCTTTATTTACAATGTCCGCCACCCGCTTGGGTATAGGAAAAGCTTCTGGGAGCCCCGGGACCTCTAGGAACTTGTCCATTTTACATAGTTTCTCTGGGATGATCAAATTCTCACAATCATCCAGAGTGGATAATACCTCCTTAAGCAGAGCGCGGAGATGTTCCAACTTAAATTTAAATGTAATCACATCGGGTTCAGCTTGTTGAGAAATTTTCCCTGAATCTGAAATTTCTCCCTCAGACAAAACCTCCCTGGCCCCCTCAGACTGGTGTAGGGGCATTTCAGAACCATTATCATCAGCGTCCTCATGCTCTTCAGTATCTAAAACAGAGCAGTCGCGCTTACGCTGATAAGTGGGCATTTTGGCTAAAATGTTTTTGATAGAATTATCCATTACAGCCGTTAATTGTTGCATAGTAAGGAGTATTGGCGCGCTAGATGTACTAGGGGCCTCCTGAGTGGGCAAGACTCGTGTAGACGAAGGAGGGAATGATGCAGTACCATGCTTACTCCCCTCACTTGAGGAATCATCTTGGGCATCATTTTCAGTGTCACATAAATCACATTTATTTAAATGAGAAGGAACCTTGGCTTCCCCACATTCAGAACACAGTCTATCTGGTAGTTCAGACATGTTAAACAGGCATAAACTTGATAACAAAGTACAAAAAACGTTTTAAAATAAAACCGTTACTGTCACTTTAAATTTTAAACTGAACACACTTTATTACTGCAATTGCGAAAAAATATGAAGGAATTGTTCAAAATTCACCAAAATTTCACCACAGTGTCTTAAAGCTTTAAAAGTATTGCACACCAAATTTGGAAGCTTTAACCCTTAAAATAACGGAACCGGAGCCGTTTTTAACTTTAACCCCTTTACAGTCCCTGGTATCTGCTTTGCTGAGACCCAACCAAGCCCAAAGGGGAATACGATACCAAATGACGCCTTCAGAAAGTCTTTTCTATGTATCAGAGCTCCTCACACATGCGACTGCATGTCATGCTGCTCAAAAACAAGTGCGCAATACCGGCGCGAAAATGAGGCTCTGCCTATGATTAGGGAAAGCGCCTAGAGAATAAGGTGTCTAAAACAGTGCCTGCCGATATTATTTAACAAAAATACCCAGATTAAATGATTCCTCAAGGCTAAATATGTGTAATATATGAATCGATTTAGCCCAGAAAATGTCTACAGTCTTAATAAGCCCTTGTGAAGCCCTTATTTACTGTCTGAATAAAAATGGCTTACCGGATCCCATAGGGAAAATGACAGCTTCCAGCATTACATCGTCTTGTTAGAATGTGTCATACCTCAAGCAGCAAAAGACTGCTCACTGTTCCCCCAACTGAAGTTAATTCCTCTCAACAGTCCTGTGTGGAACAGCCATGGATTTTAGTAACGGTTGCTAAAATCATTTTCCTCATACAAACAGAAATCTTCATCTCTTTTCTGTTTCAGAGTAAATAGTACATACCAGCACTATTTTAAAATAACAAACTCTTGATTGAATAATAAAAACTACAGTTAAACACTAAAAAACTCTAAGCCATCTCCGTGGAGATGTTGCCTGTACAACGGCAAAGAGAATGACTGGGGTAGGCGGAGCCTAGGAGGGATCATGTGACCAGCTTTGCTGGGCTCTTTGCCATTTCCTGTTGGGGAAGAGAATATCCCACAAGTAAGGATGACGCCGTGGACCGGACACACCTATGTTGGAGAAAATTGTGCTTTATACAAAAAATCATAACCACCATAAAAAAGGGTGGGCCTCATGGACTCTTGCCATTATGAAAGAAATTAATTTATCAGGTAAGTTCTTACATAAATTATGTTTTCTTTCATGTAATTGGCAAGAGTCCATGAGCTAGTGACGTATGGGATAGCAATACCCAAGATTTGGATCTCCACTCAAGAGTCACTAGAGAGGAAGGGAATAAAATAAAAACAGCCATTTTCCGCTGAAAAAATTAATCCACAACCCAAAAAAATAAGTTTATTTTCATAATTGAAAGAAAAAAACTTAAATCAAAAGCAGAAGAATCAAACTGAAACAGCTGCCTTAAGAACTTTTCTACCAAAAACTGCTTCAGAAGAAGCAAATACATCAAAACGGTAGAATTTAGTAAATGTATGCAAAGAGGACCAAGTCGCTGCTTTGCAAATCTGATCAACCGAAGCTTCATTCTTAAAAGCCCACAAAGTGGAGACTGATCTAGTAGAATGAGCTGTAATTCTCTGAGGCGGGGCCTGACCTGACTCTAAATAAGCTTGATGAATCAAAAGTTTCAACCAAGAAGCCAAGGAAATAGCAGAATCCTTCTGACTTTTCCTAGGACCAGAAAATAAAACAAAGACTGGAAGTCTTCCTAAAATCTTTAGTAGCTTCTACACAATATTTCAAAGTTCTTACCACATCCAAAGAATGTAAGGATCTTTCCAAAGAATTCTTAGGATTAGGACATAAGGAAGGGACAACAATTTCTCTATTAATGTTGTTAGAATTCACAAACTTACGTAAAAATTGAAAAGAAGTCCGCAAAACTGCCTTATCCTGATGAAAAATCAGAAAATGAGACTCACAAGAAAGAGCAGATAGCTCAGAAACTCTTCTAGCAGAAGAGATGGCCAAAAGGAACAACACTTTCCAAGAAAGTAGTTTAATGTCCAAAGAATGCATAGGTTCAAATGGAGGAGCCTGTAAAGCCTTCAGAACCAAATTAAGACTACAAGTAGGAGAAATTGATTTAATAACAGGCTTAATACGAACTAAAGCCTGTACAAAACAGTGTATATCAGGAAGTATAGCAATCTTTCGGTGAAATAAAACAGAAAGAGCGGAGATTTGTCTTTTCAAGGAACTTGCAGAAAAACCCTTATCCAAACCAATCTGAAGAAACTGTAAAATTCTAGGAATTCTAAAAGAATGCCAGGAGAATTTATGAGAAGAACACCAAACTCTATAATAAATCTTTCTAGAGAAAGATTTACGAGCTTGTAACATAGTATTAATCACTGAGTCAAAGAAAACCTCTATGACTTAGTACTAAGCGTTCAATTTCCATACCTTCAAATTTAATGATTTGAGATCCTGATGGAAAAAACGGACCTTGAGATAGTAGTTCTGGCCGTAATCGAAGTGGCCAAGGCGGGCAACTGGACATCCGAACCAGATCCCCATACCAAAACCTGTGTGGCCATGCTGGAGCCACCAGCAACACAAATGATTGTTCCATGATGATTCTGGAGATCACTCTTGGAAGGAGAACTAGAGGCGGGAAGATGTAAGCAGGATGACAACACCAAAGAAGTGTCAGCGCATCCACTGCTTCCGCCTGAACATCCCTGGACCTGGACAGGTATCTGCAAAGTTTCTTGTTTAGATGAGAGGCCATGAGATCTATCTCTGGAAGACCCCACATCTGAACAACCTGAGAAAACACATCTGAATGGAGAAACCACTCCCCTGGATGTAAAGTCACGCGGCTGAGATAATCCGCCTCCCAATTGTCTACACCTGGGATATGCACCGCAGAGATTAGACAGGAGATGGATTCCGCCCAAGCAAGAATCAGATACTTCTTTCATAGCTTGGGGACTGTGATTCCCACCCTGATGATTGACATATGCCACTGTTGTGATATTGTATGTCTGAAAACAAATGAACGGTTCTCTCTTTAACAGTGGCCAAAACTGAAGAGCTCTGAGAATTGCACAGAGTTCTAAAATATTTATTGATAATCTCGCCTCTTGAGATTTCCAAACCCCTTGTGCTGTCAGAGATCCCCAAAGAGCACCCCAACCTGAAAGACTGTCATCTGTTGTGATCACAGTCCAGGTTGGCCGAACAAAAGAAGCCCATTGAACTAAACAATGGTGATCTATCCACCACGTCAGAGAGTGTCGTACATTGGGATTTAAGGATATTAGTTGTGATATCTTTGTATAATCCCTGCACCATTGGTTCAGAATAAAAAGCTGTAGAGGTCTCATGTGAAAACGAGCAAAGGGGATCGCATCCGATGCTGCAGTCATGAGACCTAAAACTACCATGCACATAGCCACTGAAGGGAATGACCGAGACTGAAGGTGCCGGCAGGCTGCAACCAATTTAAAACGTCTCTTGTCTGTTAGAGACAGAGTCATGGACACTGAATCTATCTAGAAGCCTAAAAAGGTGACCCTTGTCTGAGGAATTAAGAAACTTTTTGGTAAATTGATCCTCCAACCATGTTTCCGAAGAAACAACACTAGTTGATTCGTGTGAGATTATGCAGTACGTAAAGACTGAGCTAGTACCAAGATATCGTCCAAATAAGGAAACACTGCAATACCCTGTTCTCTGATTAGAGAGAGTAGGGCACCGAGAACCTTTGAAAATATTCTTGGAGCTTTTGCTAGGCCAAATGGAAGAGCAACAAATTGGTAATGCTTGTTTAGAAAAGAGAATCTCAGAAACTGATAATGTTCTGGATGAATCGGAATATGAAGGTATGCATCCTGCAAGTCTATTGTGGACATATAATGTCCTCGCTGAACAAAAGGCAGAATAGTCCTTATAGTCACCATCTTGAAAGTTGGTACTCTTACATAACGATTCAAAATTTTCTGATCCAGAACTGGTCTGAATAAATTTTCCTTTTTTGGGACAATGAATAGATTTGAATAAAACACCTTGTTCCTGAAAAGGATCTGGCATGATTACCCCTGAAGACTCCAGGTCTGAAACACACTTCAGGAAAGCCTGAGCTTTTACTGGATTTGCTGGGATACATGAGAGAAAAAATCTTCTCACAGAGGTCTTACTCTGAATCCTATTCGATACCCTTGAGAGACAATACTCTGAATCCATTGATTTTGGACAGATTTTATCCAAATATCCTTGAAAAACCTTAATCTGCCCCCTACCAGCTGAGCTGGAATGAGGGCCGCACCTTCATGCGGACTTAGGGGCTGACTTTGGTTTCCTAAATGGCTTGGATTAATTCCAATTTGAGGAAGGCTTCCAATTGGAAGCGGATTCCTTGGGGGGAAGATTGAGTTTTTGTTCCTTATTCGGACGAAAGGAACGAAAATGGTTAGAAGCCTTAGATTTACCCTTAGGTTTTTTTATCCTGAGGCAGAAAAACTCCCTTTCCCCCTTACTATCTTCCATAGGAATAGTGGTACGATTAGCAAGAGTAGAAATAGCCCCATCAACTTTGGGGATTTTTTCCCAAAACTCTATATATTTTGCTGGTAAAGGATACAATTTTTTAAACCTTGAAGAAGGAATAAAAGAAGTACCTGGCTTATTCCATTCCTTAGAAATCATATCAGAAATTGCCTCAGGAATAGGAAAAAACCCTGGAAAAACCACAGGAGGTTTAAAAACAGCATTTAAACGTTTATTAGACTGAACGTCAAGAGGACTGGTTACCTCAATATCCAAAGTAATTAAACACTTCTTTTAATAAAGAACGGATATACTCTATTTTAAATAAATAAGTAGATTTGTCAGTGTCAATGTCTGAGGAAGGATCTTCTGTATCAGATAGATCCTCATCAGAAGAGGATAAATTATTATGTTGTTGGTCATTTGAAATTTCATCAACTAAATGAGAAGTTTTAAAAGACCTTTTACGTTTATTATAAGGTGGAAATGCAGACAAAGCCTTCAGGATAGAATCAGAAACAAATTCTTTAAAATGTACAGGTATATCATGCACATTAGAAGTTGAAGAAACTGCAACTGGCAATGTACTATTACTGATGGATACACTATCTGCATGTAAATGTTTATCATGACAACTATTACAGATGACATTCGGTGAAATAATTCCACAATTTTACAACAAATGCACTTAGCTTTGGTAGAACCAATGTCAGGCAGCAATGTTCCAGCAGAAACTTCTGAGGCATGATCAGACTGATATAAATATAAAAATATGATCAGATTGATATAAATATATAAATATATATATATATATATATATATATATATATATATATATATATACACACACATACATACATACATAGAGAGAGAAGCGCTCTAACAGGAACGAACAACAGCACATCAGCTAGTTCTCTGGCGAATTACCACCTGCAGCGGCCTCTTTTAGACCAGTGTGCTTTTCACTGAGAAAAATTTCCTTGAAGAATATCAGTCTGATCCCGCCAAGTAAGGTCAGTCCATCCCCAAAATACCAGGCAATTCTCCTCTGAACAAGGAACATGACAACCCCAGACGATCGTTTCGGCCTCCTATGGGCCAGTGAGGTGCAGCCGCATTCCTCTAAGCAAACTGGGCAAGGAGTCCATTATCAGGTTTCCCCCATCACCCATAGGGAGGACTTCCCCAGGGTCATATTAATTTGCATACAGAGAGAGAAGCACTCTAACAGGAACGAATAACAGATATGTACTCCTTGCCCAGTGTGCTTAGAGGAATGTGGCTGCACCTAACTGACGAGGCCCATAGGAGGCCAAAACGATCGTCTGGGGTTGTCATGTTCCTTGTTCAAAGGAGAATTGCCTGGTATTTCGGGGCTGGACTGACCTTACTTGGCGGGATCAGACTGATATGCTTCAGGAAAGTTTTCCTCTGTGAAAAGAACACTGGTCTAAAAGAGGCTGCTCCGGGTGGTAAATCGCCAGAGAACTAGCTGATGAGCTGTTGTTCGTTCCTGATTCAAAAATGTGTTTTTTTTATGCATTTCTTCTTATTTTTAGTAAAAACTTTATTTGTATTATATATATATATATATATATATATATATATATATATATATATATATATATATATATATATATATATATATATATATATATTAGTATATTGTTTTGTCTATGCTAATATAACATTTTTTCTACTCTAAACTTAGACTGGAGGATTTTTTCTTATATGCATTGATAGTGACTGGATTATAGTAATTGATACTGCTATCAATATGTCTGCATCTCTGAAAAAATGACCAGTTTTTTCTAAGTCATTAATATATACTATTGTTTTATTAAATACTTATATATTCTTTTATATGTAACTTAACTTTTTATTTATTATTTTCTATATATTATATTCTTTATTTTATTTGTTGTGTAGAATTCTTTTCATATAGGCTTAGAATACACATTTTGTATATATTGATAATTGTACTAGTACTACATATTTGTATAACTGTTTACTGTGTTGTTTGATACATAGTAATAAAAGAAATAGAATGAGTGACCTATTTGCAGCAAACGACTCTGCCACCTTACCTACAGGTGCAAATACAAGTTCTTGATTAAACAAAGAACAGGATTGGTCTCTTTGTTGCATATAGGCCAACACACACCTTGAACATATCACCTCTGATGAAGCGCATGTACGCATGCGCGAAACGCGTCAGGTGTTAAGGCTTTGCTCTCACCTTTTGTACTAGCACCTTGCTTCAATAAACTTTTATGAACCAGCCGTGGATGACTCTTCAGCCGCCTTTGTCCTCTTTTCTGGGGATTACCTATTTCTATATTCAGCGGATGAGATTCCGCCTTGGCTGTCGATCACCCGGAGCCTGTATCCAGACCTGAAGAGCCGGTTACCTAGGACCCAGTGGACACCTGGTTTGTCCCGATGAATCTTCCGTGCGACGCTGCACGTTTTCCTCACGCTTGACATCTTACAGCGGACCTTCTGTGAGACACGGCACACTACTCTGACGTCAGAGTCTTGGTCGTTTGAGGATTAGTGGAAACGAGGACACAGCCATCTTCCTCCGACGGAACTTGGGGGCTCTAGCCGATCGAGGATCTTCGGAGGACGTTGCCTGGAACCTTCACATTGGAAATTACTTCCTGGTCCACCTACTTTGAAGGTACTTTTCAAATTTACTGTGTACACCTGGATTGTACATTGGCTTTAAAGGTCCGTGGGGACGTCCACACTACAGCTTTTTTCCTACAGTTTGTTTGTGTGTTTTTTGTCGACAGGAACTTTCATGAGCGCTTTTAATATATGCAATTATAGCGCCATATTTGGAACATTCTACATCAATATAATTGTGGACTACATCATTACTCAATGCTTTAAATCTCCACAATTTGGCAAACACAGCAAACTGCTTTCTGAAATTATGGGAAATGCTAACTACGGAGTATTGTAACATTGTTTAGATATATACATTGTCTTTATACACACTGGTGTAAGATCCCCTATTATCTATACCTGCTAACAATCTTTTTTGGTTTTAGGTATTTTTACTTTTGTCTCTGCAGCTAGAAATATTGAGGGCTCCTCTGGTTCTTAAATATACTACATATAATTTACATATTAAGTACTTATTTGTACATTTTCCATAATGGCAACAAAGACACCCACAGGGGTTATAAATTAAACAAAAAGAAAACAATGATATTGCTAATGTATTTTCTAAATTAGAATTGCTAAGATTTAGAGAAACCAATTTGTGGTGGGACATAGAGTTCATAGAACTCTACATATCTGAGCATAAGGTACCTAGGGGCTTACGAATAAAAAAATATCCCTCCTTTGCACTAAATAACCCCAAATATATGGAGGAATGGAATGAGAATTTAACTAATTGTTCCATAATACTAATGAAACAACTATTAAGCCATAAAAAAGAGGAAAGAGATCAAGACCTTATAGAAATCAATAATGCAATTGAAACACTTAAACCATTTGAAACTATCCAAAAATATATAGACTATACCAAACAACTTACTGAAACAATAGACACTCTAGACACAGTATTATCTGAAAGGAAGGTACAGAAGTACCAGAGAGATGTTAAGGACTATGAACTTAACATAGTATATTCATGGCAACAACATAAACCTACTAGACAAAATTGGCCATCCACAAAGAAAGATAAAGAAAAAAATAGAAACAAAAAAGGAAATAGAAACAAGTCGGATAAAAATAAACATGTGACATTCTCTAGTATAGACACAGATTATCAGGATACTAGTGCACAGTCAGCTGAAGGCGAACAGTCACAAGGCTCACTTGAACCAGATAGGACTAGTTTGAACCCAAGTACTAGTAGAAAAGAATTAAAAACTTTAGTGAAACAACCAAGCCAGACTAGCACACCTAAGAAAACACAAGATACAATAGATATGGACCAAACAGCACCAACTTTTCGTTACCCCAGCAGGGTCAGAAAAACTATAAAGAAGTAGCAGTCTTTAACCTCTCTGATTATAAGTTGTCCAACACAGAATTACTTACACAGAATGTAATTTGTTAAAACATAATTTATGTAAGAACTTACCTGATAAATTCATTTCTTTCATATTAGCAAGAGTCCATGAGCTAGTGACGTATGGGATATACATTCCTACCAGGAGGGGCAAAGTTTCCCAAACCTCAAAATGCCTATAAATACACCCCTCACCACACCCACAAATCAGTTTAACGAATAGCCAAGAAGTGGGGTGATAAGAAAAAAGTGTGAAGCATAAATATAAGGAATTGGAATAATTGTGCTTTATACAAAAAAATCATAACCACCACAAAAAAAGGGTGGGCCTCATGAAAGAAATGAATTTATCAGGTAAGTTCTTACATAAATTATGTTTTCTTTCATGTAATTAGCAAGAGTCCATGAGCTAGTGACGTATGGGATAATGACTACCCAAGATGTGGATCTTCCACGCAAGAGTCACTAGAGAGGGAGGGATAAAATAAAGACAGCCAATTCCGCTGAAAAAAATCCACACCCAAAAATAAAGTTTAAATCTTAAAGAAAAAAACTGAAAATATAAGCAGAAGATTCAAACTGAAACAGCTGCCTGAAGTACTTTTCTACCAAAGACAGCTTCAGAAGAAGAAAACACATCAAAATGGTAGAATTTAGTAAAAGTATGCAAAGAAGACCAAGTTGCTGCTTTGCAAATCTGATCAACCGAAGCTTCATTCCTAAACGCCCAGGAAGTAGAAACTGACCTAGTAGAATGAGCTGTAATCCTTTGAGGCGGAGTTTTACCCGACTCGACATAAGCATGATGAATTAAAGATTTCAACCAAGATGCCAAAGAAATGGCAGAGGCCTTCTGACCTTTCCTAGAACCGGAAAAGATAACAAATAGACTAGAAGTCTTTCGGAAATTCTTAGTAGCTTCAACATAATATTTCAAAGCTCTAACTACATCCAAAGAATGCAATGATTTCTCCTTAGAATTCTTAGGATTAGGACATAATGAAGGAACCACATTTGTTCTACTAATGTTGTTGGAATTCACAACCTTAGGTAAAAATTTAAAAGAAGTTCGCAACACCGCCTTATCCTGGTGAAAAATCAGAAAAGGAGACTCACAAGAAAGAGCAGGTAATTCAGAAACTCTTCTGGCAGAAGAGATGGCCAAAAGGAACAAAACTTTCCAAGAAAGTAATTTAATGTCCAATGAATGCATAGGTTCAAACGGAGGAGCTTGAAGAGCCCTCAGAACCAAATTCAAACTCCAAGGAGGAGAAATTGACTTAATGACAGGTTTTATATGAACCAAAGCTTGTACAAAACAATGAATATCAGGAAGATTAGCAATCTTTCCGTGAAAAAGAACAGAAAGAGCAGAGATTTGTCCTTTCAAGGAACTTGCAGACAAACCTTTATCCAAACCATCCTGAAGAAACTGTAAAATTCTCGGAATTCTAAAAGAATGCCAGGAAAAATGATGAGAAAGACACCAAGAAAACATAATTTATGTAAGAACTTACCTGATAAATTCATTTCTTTCATATTAGCAAGAGTCCATGAGCTAGTGACGTATGGGATATACATTCCTACCAGGAGGGGCAAAGTTTCCCAAACCTTAAAATGCCTATAAATACACCCCTCACCACACCCACAATTCAGTTTAACGAATAGCCAAGAAGTGGGGTGATAAGAAAAAAGTGCGAAAGCATATAAAATAAGGAATTGGAATAATTGTGCTTTATACAAAAAAATCATAACCACCACAAAAAAGGGCGGGCCTCATGGACTCTTGCTAATATGAAAGAAATTAATTTATCAGGTAAGTTCTTACATAAATTATGTTTTCTTTCATGTAATTAGCAAGAGTCCATGAGCTAGTGACGTATGGGATAATGACTACCCAAGATGTGGATCTTTCCACACAAGAGTCACTAGAGAGGGAGGGATAAAATAAAGACAGCCAATTCCTGCTGAAAATAATCCACACCCAAAATAAAGTTTAATGAAAAACATAAGCAGAAGATTCAAACTGAAACCGCTGCCTGAAGTACTTTTCTACCAAAAACTGCTTCAGAAGAAGAAAATACATCAAAATGGTAGAATTTGGTAAAAGTATGCAAAGAGGACCAAGTTGCCGCTTTGCAAATCTGATCAACCGAAGCTTCATTCCTAAACGCCCAGGAAGTAGAAACTGACCTAGTAGAATGAGCTGTAATCCTCTGAGGCGGAGTTTTACCCGACTCAACATAGGCAAGATGAATTAAAGATTTCAACCAAGATGCCAAAGAAATGGCAGAAGTTTTCTGGCCTTTCTAGAACCGGAAAAGATAACAAATAAACTAGAAGTCTTTCGGAAAGACTTAGTAGCTTCAACATAATATTTCAAAGCTCTAACAATATCCAAAGAATGCAACGATTTCTCCTTAGAATTCTTAGGATTAGGACATAATGAAGGAACCACAATGTCTCTACTAATGTTGTTGGAATTCACAACTTAGGTAAAAATTCAAAAGAAGTTCGCAACACCGCCTTATCCTGATGAAAAATCAGAAAAGGAGACTCACAAGAAAGAGCAGATAATTCAGAAACTCTTCTGGCAGAAGAGATGGCCAAAAGGAACAAAACTTTCCAAGAAAGTAATTTAATGTCCAATGAATGCATAGGTTCAAATGGAGGAGCTTGAAGAGCCCCCAGAACCAAATTCAAACTCCAAGGAGGAGAAATTGACTTAATGACAGGCTTTATATGAACCAAAGCTTGTACAAAACAATGAATATCAGGAAGAATAGCAATCTTTCTGTGAAAAAGAACAGAAAGAGCAGAGATTTGTCCTTTCAAGGAACTTGCGGACAAACCCTTATCTAAACCATCCTGAAGAAACTGTAATATTCTCGGTATTCTAAAAGAATGCCAAGAAAAATGATGAGAAAGACACCAAGAAATATAAGTCTTCCAGACTCTATAATATATCTCTCTGGATACAGATTTACGAGCCTGAAACATAGTATTAATCACAGAGTCAGAGAAACCTCTTTGACCAAGAATCAAGCGTTCAATCTCCATACCTTTAAATTTAAGGATTTCAGATCCTGATGGAAAAAAGGACCTTGAGACAGAAGGTCTGGTCTTAACGGAAGAGTCCACGGTTGGCAAGAGGCCATCCGGACAAGATCCGCATACCAAAACCTGTGAGGCCATGCCGGAGCTACCGGCAGAACAAACGAGCATTCCTTCAGAATCTTGGAGATTACTCTTGGAAGAAGAACTAGAGGCAGAAAGATATAGGCAGGATGATACTTCCAAGGAAGTGATAATGCATCCACTGCCTCCGCCTGAGGATCCCGGGATCTGGACAGATACCTGGGAAGTTTCTTGTTTAAATGAGAAGCCATCAGATCTATTTCTGGAAGTTCCCACATTTGAATAATCTGAAGAAATACCTCTGGGTGAAGAGACCATTCGCCCGGATGCAACGTTTGGCGACTGAGATAATCCGCTTTCCAATTGTCCATACCTGGGATATGAACCGCAGAGATTAGACAGGAGCTGGATTCCGTCCAAACCAAAATTCGAGATACTTCTTTCATAGCCAGAGGACTGTGAGTCCCTCCTTGATGATTGATGTATGCCACAGTTGTGACATTGTCTATCTGAAAACAAATGAACAACTCTCTCTTCAGAAGAGGCCAAGACTGAAGAGCTCTGAAAATTGCACGGAGTTCCAAAATATTGATCGGAAATCTCACCTCCTGAGATTCCCAAACCCCTTGTGCCATCAGATACCCCCACACAGCTCCCCAACCTGTAAGACTTGCATCTGTTGAGATTATAGTCCAGGTCGGAAGAACAAGAAGCCCCCTGAACTAAACGATGGTGATCTGTCCACCATGTCAGAGAGTGTCGTAAAATCGGTTTAAAGATATTAATTGAGATATCTTTGAGTAATCCCTGCACCATTGGTTCAGCATACAGAGCTGAAGAGTTCGCATGTGAAAACGAGCAAAGGAGATCGCATCTGATGCGGCAGTCCTAAGACCCAACATTTCCATGCATAAGGCTACCAAAGGGAATGATTGTGACTGAAGGTTTTGACAAGCTGATATCAATGTTAAACTTCTCTTGTCTGACAAGGACAGAGTCATAGACACTGAATTTATCTAGAAACCTAAAAAGGTTACCCTTGTCTGAGGAATCAATGAATTGATTGGTAAATTGATCCTCCAACCATGAACTTGAAGAAACAACACAAGTCGATTCGTATGAGATTCTTCGAAAATGAGAAGACTGAGCAAGTACCAAGATATCGTCCAAATAAGGAAATACCAAAACCCTGTTCTCTGATTACAGAAAGAAGGGCACCGAGAACCTTTGAAAAAAATTCTTGGAACTGAGGCTAGGCCAAACGGTAGAGCCAAAAAACTGGTAATGCTGGTCTAAAAAGAGAATCTCAGACACTAAAAGTGATCTGGATGAATCGGAATATGCAGATACACATCCTGTAAATCTATTGTAGACATATAATGCCCTTGCTAAACAAAAAGGCAGGATAGTCCTACAGTAACCATCTTGAATGTTGGTATCCTAACATAACGATTCAATAATGATAGATCCGGAACTGGTCTGAAGGAATTGACCTTCTTTGGTACAATGAAGAGATAAAATAAAACCCCAGCCCCTGTTCCAGAACTGGAACTGGCATAAATACTCCAGCCAACTCTAGATCTGAAACACATTTCAGAAATGCTGAGCCTTTGCTGTGTTAACTGGGACACGGGAAAGAAAAAAATCTCTTAGCAGGAGGCCTTAACTTGAAGCCAATTCTGTACCTTTCTGAAACAATGTTCTGAAACCAGAAATTGAGAACGGAATTGATCAAAATTTCTTTGAAGAAAACGTAATCTGCCCCATACCAGCTGAGCTGGAATAAGGGCCGCACCTTCATAGGTACTTAGGAGCTGGCTATAGGTTTCTATAAGGCTTGGATATATTCCAAACTGGAAATAGTTTCCAAACTGATACCGCTCCTGAGGATGAAGGATCAGGCTTTTGTTCCTTGTTGTGAGGAAAGGAACGAAAATGATTATTTACCCTGGAAAGAAAGGGAAAGCAAAGTTGACTTAGAAGACATATCAGCATTCCAAGTTTAATCCATAAAGCTTTTCTAGCTAAAATAGCTAGAGACATATACCTGACATCAACTCTAATGATATCAAAAGATGGTATCACCAATAAAATTACTAGCATGTTATAGAATAATAATAATGCTATAAAATTATGATCTGTTACTTGTTGCGCTAAAGCTTCTAACCAAAAAGTTGAAGCTGCAGCAACATCCGCTAAAAATATAGCAGGTCTAAGAAGATTACCTGAACATAAGTAAGCTTTTCTTAGAAAGGATTCAATTTTCCTATCTAAAGGATCCTTAAATGAAGTACTATCTGCCGTAGGAATAGTAGTACATTAGCAGGAGTAGAGACAGCCCCATAACCTTAGGGATTTTTGTCCCAAAAAACTCTAATCTGTCAGATGGCACAGGATATAATTGCTTAAACGTCTAGAAGGAGTAAATAAATTACCCAAATTATTCCATTCCCTGGAAATTACTTCAGAAATAGCATCAGGGAGATAAAACACTTCTGGAATAACTACAGGAGATTTAAAAACCTTATTTAAACATTTACATTTAGTATCAAGAGGACCAGAATCCTCTATTTCTAATGCAAATAATACTTCTTTAAGTAAAGAACGAATAAATTCCATCTTGAACAAATACAAAGATTTATCAGCATCAACCTCTGAGACAGAAACCTCTGAACCAGAAGAACCATTATCAGTATCAGAATGATGATGTTCATTTAAAAATTCATCTGAAAAAAGAGAAGTTTTAAAAGACTTTTATGTATACTAGAAGGAGAAATAACAGACATAGCCTTCTTAATGGATTTAAAAAATAAAATCTCTTATGTTATCAGGAACACTCTGAAAATTAGATGTTGACGGAACAGGTAATGTAACAGTACTAAAGGAAATTTTATCTGCATTAATAAGTTTGACATGACATGCAATACAAACAACAGCTGGAGAAACAGATACCAAAAGTTTATAGCAGATACACTTAGCTTGGTAGCTCCAGCACTGGGCAGTGATTTTCCTGAAGTATCTTCTGACTCAGTTGCAACGTGGAACATCTTGCAATATGTAAAAGAAAAAAACAACATATAAAGCAAAATTGATCAAATTCCTTAAATGACAGTTTCAGGAATGGGAAAAAAATGCCAGTGAACAAGCTTCTAGCAACCAGAAGCAAAAAATAATGTGACTTAAATAATGTGGAGACAAAAGTGACGCCCATATTTTTTAGCGCCAAAAAAGACGCCCAAATTATTTGGCGCCTAAATGCTTTTGGCGCCAAAAATGACGCCACATCCGGAACGCCAACATTTTTGACGCAAAAAAACGTCAAAAAATGACGCAACTTCCGGCGACACGTATGACGCCGGAAACAGAAAAAAAAAATTTTGCGCCAAAAAAGTCAGCGCCAAGAATGACGCAATAAAATGAAGCATTTTCTGCCCCCGCGAGCCTAACAGCCCACAGGGAAAAAGTCAAATTTTTTAAGGTAAGAAAAAATGATTGAAACAAATGCATTTATCCCAAATATGAAACTGACTGTCTGAAAAATAAGGAATGTTGAACATTCTGAGTCAAGGCAAATAAATGTTTGAATACATATATTTAGAACTTTATAAAAAAGTGCCTAACCATAGCTTAGAGTGTCACAGAAAATAAGATTTACTTACCCCAGGACACTCATCTACATGTTTGTAGAAAGCCAAACCAGTACTGAAACGAGAATCAGCAGAGGTAATGGTATATATATAAGAGTATATCGTCAATCTGAAAAGGGAGGTAAGAGATGAATCTCTACGACCGATAACAGAGAACCTATGAAATAGACCCCGTAGAAGGAGATCACTGCATTCAAATAGGCAATACTCTCCTCACATCCCTCTGACATTCACTGCACGCTGAGAGGAAAACCGGGCTCCAACTTGCTGCGGAGCTCATATCAACGTAGAATCTAGCACAAACTTACTTCACCAGTTTGTAAAACTGAATTGTGGGTGTGGTGAGGGGTGTATTTATAGGCATTTTAAGGTTTGGGAAACTTTGCCCCTCCTGGTAGGAATGTATATCCCATACGTCACTAGCTCATGGACTCTTGCTAATTACATGAAAGAAATATAAGTCTTCCAGACTCTATAATATATCTCCCTAGATACAGATTTACGAGCCTGTAACATAGTATTAATCACAGAGTCAGAGAAACCTCTTTGACTAAGAATCAAGCGTTCAATCTCCATACCTTTAAATTTAAGGATTTGAGATCCTGATGGAAAAAAGGACCTTGCGACAGAAGGTCTGGCCTTAACGGAAGAGTCCACGGTTGGCAAGAGGCCATCCGGACAAGATCCGCATACCAAAACCTGTGAGGCCATGCTGGAGCTACCAGCAGAACAAATGAGCATTCCTTCAGAATCTTGGAGATTACTCTTGGAAGAAGAACTAGAGGCGGAAAGATATAGGCAGGATGATACTTCCAAGGAAGTGACAATGCATCCACTGCTACCGCTTGAGGATCCCTGGATCTGGACAGATACCTGGGAAGTTTCTTGTTTAGATGAGAGGCCATCAGATCTATCTCTGGGAGCCCCCACATTTGAACAATCTGAAGAAATACCTCTGGGTGAAGAGGCCATTCGCCCGGATGTAACGTTTTGCGACTGAGATAATCCGCTTCCCAATTGTCTATACCTGGGATATGAACCGCAGAAACTAGACAGGAGCTGGATTCCGCCCATACCAGAATTCGAGATACTTCTTTCATAGCCAGAGGACTGTGAGTCCCTCCTTGATGATTGATGTATGCCACAGTTGTGACATTGACTGTCTGAAAACAAATGAACGATTCTCTCTTTAGAAGAGGCCAAGACTGAAGAGCTCTGAAAATTCCAAAATATTGATCGGTAATCTCACCTCCTGAGATTCCCAAACCCCTTGTGCCGTCAGAGACCCCCACACAGCTCCCCAACCTGTAAGACTTGCATCTGTTGAAATTACAGTCCAGGTCGGAAGAACAAAAGAAGCCCCCTGAACTAAACGATGGTGATCTGTCCACCACGTCAGAGAGTGTCGTACAATCGGTTTTAAAGATATTAATTGAGATATCTTTGTGTAATCCCTGCACCACTGGTTCAGCATACAGAGCTGAAGAGGCCGCATGTGAAAACGAGCGAAGGGGATCGCGTCCGATGCAGCAGTCATAAGACCTAGAATTTCCATGCATAAGGCTACCGAAGGGAATGATAGTGACTGAAGGTTTCGACAAGCTGATATCAATTTTAGACGTCTCTTGTCTGTCAAAGATAGAGTCATGGACACTGAATCTATCTGGAAACCTAAAAAGGTTACCTGTGTCTGAGGAATCAATGAACTTTTTGGTAAATTGATCCTCCAACCATGATGTTGAAGAAACAACACAAGTCGATTCGTATGAGATTCTGCTATATGTGAAGACTGAGCAAGTACCAAGATATCGTCCAAATAAGGAAATACCACAATACCCTGTTCTCTGATTACAGACAGAAGGGCACTGAGAACCTTCGTAAAAATTCTTGGAGCTGTAGCTAGGCCAAACGGCAGAGCCACAAACTGGTAATGCTTGTATAGGAAAGAGAATCTCAGAAACTGATAGTGATCTGGATGAAATTGGAATATGCAGATATGCATCCTGTAAATCTATTGTAGACATATAATGCCCTTGCTGAACAAAAGGAAGGATAGTCCTTACAGTTACCATTTTGAATGTTGGTATCCTTACATAACAATTCAATATTTTTAGATCCAGAACTGGTCTGAAGGAATTCTCCTTCTTTGGTACAATGAAGAGATTTGAATAAAACCCCAGTCCCTGTTCCAGAACTGGAACTGGCATAATTACTCCAGCCAACTCTAGATCTGAAACACATTTCAAAAATGCTTGAGCCTTCGCTGGGATTACTGGGACACGGGAAAGAAAATATCTCTTTGCAGGAGGCCTTATCTTGAAGCCAATTCTGTACCCTTCTGAAACAATGTTCTGAATCCAAAGATTGTGAACGGAATTGAACCAAATTTCTTTGAAAAAACGTAACCTGCCCCCTACCAGCTGAGCTGGAATGAGGGCCGCACCTTCATGTGGACTTAGGAGCTGGCTTTGATTTTCTACAAGGCTTGGATTTATTCCAGACTGGAGATGGTTTCCAAACTGATACCGCTCCTGAGGATGAATGATCAGGTTTTTGTTCCTTGTTGTGACGAAAGGAACGAAAACGATTATTAGACCTAAATTTACCTTTAGATTTTTTTATCCTGTGGTAAAAAAGTTCCTTTCCCTCCAGTAACAGTTGAGATAATAGAATCCAACTGAGAACCAAACAATTTATTACCCTGGAAAGAAAGGGAAAGCAGAGTAGACTTAGAAGACATATCAGCATTCCAAGTTTTAAGCCATAATGCTCTTCTAGCTAAAATAGCTAGAGACATATACCTGACATCAACTCTAATGATATCAAAGATGGCATCACAAATAAAATTATTAGCATGTTGAAGAAGAATAATAATGCTATGAGAATTATGATCTGTTACTTGTTGCGCTAAAGCTTCTAACCAAAAAGTTGAAGCTGCAGCAACATCCGCTAAAGATATAGCAGGTCTAAGAAGATTACCTGAACACAAGTAAGCTTTTCTTAGAAAGGATTAAATTTTCCTATCTAAAGGATCCTTAAAGGAAGTACCATCTGCCGTAGGAATAGTAGTACGCTTAGCAAGAGTAGAGACAGCCCCATCAACCTTAGGGATTTTGTCCCAAAACTCTAATCTGTCAGATGGCACAGGATATAATTGCTTAAAACGTTTAGAAGGAGTAAATGAATTACCCAAATTATTCCATTCCCTGGAAATTACTTCAGAAATAGCACCAGGGACAGGAAAAACTTCTGGAATAACTACAGGAGATTTAAAAACCTTATCTAAACGTTTATATTTAGTATCAAGAGGACCACAATCCTCAATTTCTAATGTAATTATGACTTCTTTAAGTAAAGAACGAATAAATTCCATTTTAAATAAATATGAAGATTTATCAGCATCAACCTCAGACAGAATCCTCTGAACCAGAAGAACCATTATCAGAATCAGAATGATGATGTTCATTTAAAAATTCATCTGAAAAATGAGAAGTTTTAAAAGACTTTTTACGTTTACTAGAAGGAGGAATAACAGACATAGCCTTCTTAATGGATTTAGAAACAAAATCTCTTATGTTATCCGGAACACTCTGAGTATTAGATGTTGACGGAACAGCAACAGGTAATGTAACAGTACTAAAGGAAATATTATCTGCATTAACAAGTTTGTCATGACAAACAGTACAAACAACAGCTGGAGGAACAGATACCATAAGTTTACAGCAGATACACTTAGCTTTGGTAGCTCCAGCACCAGGCAGCGATTTTCCAGAAGTATCTTCTGACTCAGTTTCAACGTGGGACATCTTGCAATATGTAATAGAAAAAACAACATATAAAGCAAAATTGATCAAATTCCTTAAATGACAGTTTCAGGAATGGGAAAAAATGCCAGTGAACAAGCTTCTAGCAACCAGAAGCAATAAATAATGAGACTTAAATAATGTGGAGACAATAGTGACGCCCATATTTTTTTAGCGCCAAAAATGACGCCCACATTATTTGGAGCCTAAATGCTTTTGGCGCCAAAAATGACGCCACATCCGGAACGCCGACACTTTTGCTGCAAAAGAACGTCAAAAATGACGCAACTTCCGGCGACACGTATGACGCCGGAAACAGAAAAAAAAATTTGCGCCAAAAAAGTCCGCGCCAAGAATGACGCAATAAAATGAAGCATTTTCAGCCCCCGCGAGCCTAACAGCCCACAGGGAAATAGTCAAATTTTAAGGTAAGAAAAAAAAAAATTGATTTATTCATATGCATTATCCCAAATATGAAACTGACTGTCTGAAATAAGGAATGTTGAACATCCTGAGTCAAGGCAAATAAATGTTTGAATATATATATTTAGAACTTTATAAAAAAGTGCCCAACCATAGCTTAGAGTGTCACAGAAAATAAGACTTACTTACCCCAGGACACTCATCTACATGTTGTAGAAAGCCAAACCAGTACTGAAACGAAAATCAGCAGAGGTAATGGTATATAAATAAGAGTATATCGTCGATCTGAAAAGGGAGGTAAGAGATGAATCTCTACGACCGATAACAGAGAACCTATGAAATAGACCCCGTAGAAGGAGATCATTGAATTCAAATAGGCAATACTCTCCTCACATCCCTCTGACATTCACTGCACGCTGAGAGGAAAACCGGGCTCCAACCTGCTGCGGAGCGCATATCAACGTAGAATCTAGCACAAACTTACTTCACCACCTCCATAGGAGGCAAAGTTTGTAAAACTGATTTGTGGGTGTGGTGAGGGGTGTATTTATAGGCATTTTGAGGTTTGGGAAACTTTGCCCCTCCTGGTAGGAATGTATATCCCATACGTCACTAGCTCATGGACTCTTGCTAATTACATGAAAGAAATAAAGGTTTATCGTATGCACCAGCACATAATTTTGATCTTGTAAATACACTTATTGATATCAACAGATTTGTTCGTAAGATAGTTTTGAAAAAACACTTTAAAGACATCCCAGTTGAGCACTCACCTAATAATATACATGCTTCTAATAAGCATGATTCAGTAGGACTTAAATACACTGATCTGGTGGATCTTACTAATTTGATT
Organism: Bombina bombina; assembly: GCF_027579735.1. Classification (NCBI taxonomy): domain Eukaryota; kingdom Metazoa; phylum Chordata; class Amphibia; order Anura; family Bombinatoridae; genus Bombina; species Bombina bombina. The sequence continues at coordinate 1,101,678,532 of NC_069501.1, forward strand.
TCCCTACAACAGGAATCGATCAGATCTACTGACACACTCACAAATAATTGCACATCTTTTACATATAAGAATATTTCTTATTTCTATCCAGTAAATTCTAGACACCAATTGTTGGACCTATACCAGAGAGTGGTAGAGAAAGAATTGACTGACTTATCAAATACGATTGAAAATAATCCCCTAGATATATCTAGGGATAATCTTACACGACAACAAAGACAGGCATTGACTAGACTTCAGAAAAATGACAATGTGGTGATAGTCCAGGCTGATAAGGGAGGGGCAGTGGTGGTTTTGAACAAAAGTGATTATATTGGTGAAGTTGAGAACCAATTAAAAGACTGCATGTTATACACTAAACTTACGTTCAATCCCACCACCTCCTTCAAAAACAAACTCAGTCATTTATTTGATTATGCCATTGAACATAGTTTCATGGATAAAGAATTAACTGATTATCTATATGTGGAACAGCCTACCACCCCATACTTTCGCTTTGCACCCAAGATACATAAGGGACTCAAAAATCCACCTGGACGACCCATTGTGGCCAGTAATGGATCCGTGTGAAAGATTGGGTGGTTGGCTCGACCACATACTTCAACCTATTATGTTGGCCCTACCAGGGTACATTAGGGACAGTACACACTGACACAGATAAGTGATATAACTTGGAAAGAATCTTATGTATGGGCAACCATTGATGTCACGGCCCTCTACTCCAACATCCCTCATTCAAAAGGACTGGAGGCTTTAGATTTTATGTTACATAGATATTCAGATTATAGTAACGAATTTATATAATTTATCGTCCAAATAACAGAATTCCTTCTACAACACAATTTCTTTATCTTTCAGGGTACCTATTACCTACAAAGACGAGGCACAGCGATGGGGGCAAAATTTGCCCCCGCGCTAGCAAACATCTATATGGGGTGGTTGGAACTAAATATGATTTTTTCTAACCAGTTTCCATATAAGGACAATGTTATAATATATGGCCGCTTTATAGATGACATTATAGTCATCTGGGATACCAGGGATGATTGCACAGGTGATAAATTTGTAGACTTTATGAATAATAATGAATACAATTTGACTTTTACAGCAGAGATACACAGTCTATTGTTTTTCTAGATTTGAGTCTGAGAGCCATAGATAATACAATTTTTACATGTACCTACCGTAAACCTTTGGCTAGGAACACGATACTGAGAGCCGATTCCTGTCACCTCAATCACTTAAAAAGAGGCATTCCAAAAGCACAATACCTTTGTTTAAGAAGGAATTGTACAGAACTGACAGATTATTTTTTCCAAGCGAGGGAGCTAACAAATAGACTAACAGATAGAGGCTACCATAGGAATCTGCTACTTAAAATAGAGAAACAAGTGGCAGATTTAAATAGACAATAATTACTTAAAGGAGGCCATAATAAACCTGCAAAAACTGATAAATCTATATCTCCTGACCAAAATCTTCTGTTTATTACTCAATTCAGCAGACAATATAATCAAATCTGCAACATAGTTAAACACAATTTGACAATTCTAAAAGGTGATGAAGCACTTAACATTTTAACATCAGGAATAAAATGTATAGCACGAAAAGCACCCACTATAAGAGAAATATCTGGTAAACAGTTTACAGACAAAGAAACAACAAGCTCACATTGGCTTAGCCCAAAACCAGGGTGCTTTAAATGTGGCCATATACCATGTAAAGGATGCACTTGCATCACTGTGACAGACACTTTTTCCTCTAATATTACTAAACAAATGTATCATATCACAGTATGTCATCTATCTCATTAATTGTTTATTTTGTTCCTGTCAATACATTGGTATAACTACCCGCCAATTAAAAGAAAGAATTCGTGAGCACTTGCGCTCTTTAGATGAAAAATAACCTAAAACGCCGGTAGCTAAACATTTTAGATTGCATGGTATGGGACAAAAATATTTCTCATTCATAGG